>NC_082731.1:46792720-46905220 GCF_030144855.1 Hypanus sabinus
GCAGTTTCGAGAGTAGGTTATATGGTCAGCACAAACCTGTGGGCTGAAGGACCTGTAATGTGCTGTAGGTTTTTATGTTTTTATGTTTCTATGCAACTCTTGAATCCTCAGCCTACCTCATCACAGACTTGCACCTTCTTGTCTATCTGAGTAATTGTGGCACTTTATTCTGGATTCTGTTACCACTTTTACCATGTACGACTTTGATGCACTGATGGTTTGGAGTGATCTTTCACTGTGTCTCAGTACCTGTGGGGAGCACAGGCTAGCTGGAGGGTGACGGGTGAGGCCAGATGTGTGTGGATAAGGTCAAGAGCTGGAGAGGAAGAATCTGACAGGAGAGGAGAATGGACCATAGGAGAAAGGGACTCAGGGCAAAGTAATAGGTAGGTGAGAAGAGGTAAAAGGTCAGAGTGGGGAATAGAGGAGGGGAGTGAGGCGGGGGTGGGGGTAAGTTTTATCCATCAGAAGGAGAAATCGCTGTTCATGCCATCAGGTTGGAGGCTACCCAGATGGAATATAAGGTGTTGTTCCTCCAGCCTGAGGGTGGCCCCATCTTGGCACAAGAGGAGACCATCTATTGACACGTCAGAACAGGAATGGGAATCAGAATTAAAATGTTTGGAAACCAGGACATACTGCTTTTGGTGGATGGACTGCAGGTGCTCAACGAAACGGTCCCTCAGTTTACGATGGGTCTCACCATACTGAGGAGGCTGTGTTAGGAGTACTGGACACAATAGACGACCCCAGCAAATTCGCAGCTGAAGTCAATTCAATTCAATTTAATTCAAGTTTACCTGTCATTTAAACATATCTAAATACTTATGAATACAGCCAAATGAGACAGCGTTACTCCGGGGTCAAGTTGCAAAGATACGTTACCAACAATCACTCACAGTAAGCACACAATCATGCAGTAAGAGACCTGACCCCACCTCCCCCACACCTCAGCTGTAAGAGTTGCCTCACCTGGAAGGACTGTTTAGGGCCCTGGATGGAGGTGAGGGAGGAGGTGAAAGGGAAGGTGCAGTGATGCACCATCAATAACTCTCTGAGATGTGAGGCGAGATATAGGCTTTTATTGACTGGAAGAAAGAACAAGCAGCAATTGACCACCATATTACATCCTGGAGACTGAGGGCAGGGCTCAGGCCCCAATCGCCTTTATACCGGGGTCCGTGGGAGGAGCCATGGTCAGTGGGAGGAGCCACAGGAGCGGTCAGCGGGGGGAGCATGTCCAGACAGGTATATGTAGTTCACCACATGTAGTACTTGGGCTTTTGCAGGGAAAAGCATTAGGAGTGAGGTTAGAGGGAAGGGGTGAGTGGGTGAGGTCCTGCATTACTATTGAATGCTACCGAGTGGGAAGACAACAGCGCCACTGGGCAGCTCTGCTACTTCCAGCCCGTTGCCTCCAGGGTGGGGGGCTTGTCAGCAGAGTGGCCGTGTGCATTCATAGCACACTCCACTCACCTCCCCCTCCCCGTCTCACCGGTCTGGGATTCAGAGGAACGGGGGCCACGGGATACTTGTGATGCCCTTGCTATTCAGAAACATTCAAAGCTTCAGAAGTAAAAGGCCAAGAAAATATATACTTAAAACACTGGAAGAAACACACGGAAAATCAATTGCAATGATGAAAACTAAATTAAATAAACAATAAAGTTCATTACTATTTTAATTTATCTTAGGAGATGAAATATGCTATTGATTCATGTGTTTGCGCCAGGCTTAAACTAACACCAGCTACTGGGCAGGTTTCCCGAGCTGAGGGGGGGAGAAACATGGAGACTCCTGCTGCCTCACTGAACTCCATGAGGAGTCATTGGACAGTCTGGTGCAATCGTGACCATCAGTGACTGGGGAGTCCCATGAGCGCCACGGGAACGTAATGGTTAGTGTGGCGCTGTTACAGCTCGGGGCAACACTCCCTCTAATTTCTCTTACAGCTATGCAGACTGACCATTGCTCTGAGCAGGAGACCTTTATACAGCCTGAAAAACCCATGGACTCACTTTCAAAGACTCTTAACCTCATGTTCTCGATATTTATTGCTTAATTATTTATTGTTGCAAGGGGACAATGGTAGCAGACCCAAATGTAAGACACAGACATTGAAGTACTAGGAACTAAACTTATGTTTATTAACACACACAAAATGCTGGTGGAACACAGCAGGCCAGGCAGCATCTATAGAAAGAAGCACTGTCGACATTTCGGGCCGAGACCCTTCGTCAGGACTAACTGAAAGGAAAGATAATAAGAGATTTGAAAGTAGGAGGGGGAGGGGAAAATGCGAAATGATAGGAGAAGACCGGAGGGGGGGTTGGGTTTCGCTTCACTCCACCCCCTCCGGTCTTCTCCTATCATTTCGCATTTTCCCCTCCCCCTCCTACTTTCAAATCTTTTAGTATCTTTCCTTTCAGTTAATCCTGACGAAGGGACTTGGTCCAAAACGTTGACAGCGCTTCTCCCTATAGATGCTGCCTGGCCTGCTGTGTTCCACCAGCATTTTGTGTGTGTTGCTTGAATTTCTAGCATCTGCGGATTTCCTTGTGTTACGTTTATTAAGAATGCTAGGTAAGCCAAGGAGCAAGGACAAAATGATAACATGAACGTAGATGTAGAGTGACTAACCGAAAAACCTAGACTTAGACTTGGATCTTGAACTGGACAGGGAACTCAGGTCCTGACTCAGAACTTCGGGTCTTGGCAGGGGCTTGGTACCTGAGTCTGGACTTAGCTCTTGACTAGAACTTGGACCTGCCCTGGGCTTGACTCGGAGCTTGACTCTGGACTTGGACTTGGAAGTTGGCTCTTCGGCTTGGCTCGGAGCCAGGTCTCCTTCTTGGGGTTCAGAACCAGGACTCCTTCAAGGAGTGAATTTCTGTTGCCAAGCTTTTTGGAGTGAGTTTCTGGTGCCAAGCTTCTTGAAGTGAGGTTCTGACAGATTCCTGATGAGGTTCTGACAGGGACTATCCAGCCAGGAATCACTAGTCCCGAGAGCTATTTATGTTGCCAGTCAGAAACAAGAATCAGGTGCCTCAATTAACGCACCCAACAGAACAAGGGAACTACGGAATAACCAGAGTACGGAATCCACAGACCAGACCGTGACAATTATTATTTATTTATTTTTGTATTTACACAGATTGTTGTCTTCTGCAGTCTGATTGAACACCCAAGTTGGGCGGTCTTTCATATTTCCTGTTATGGTTATTATTCTATAGATTTATTTCAGGATGTATATTGTATACATTTCTCTGACATTGAATGTACCTATTGAACCTATTGAGTACACCCACAAGTAAATGAACTTCAGGATTGTATATGGTAACACATATGTACTTTGACACTACATTTAATTTACTTTGAACTTTGAAGTTTAAGACTGGTTTCTTGAACCACCTACACAACCCTAATCACTTAATCAGTTCTTCAGTATAGCAGGCCATATGTAAACCCCGTCACCCAGAACATGTCCGCTTCTCATTGCTACCATAAGAGAGTCTGAAAACACGCACTCAATGTTTTAGAAACAGGGTCTTCCCCACCGCCATCGGATTTCTGAAAGGTCCATCGAGCTGAGAACTATTTTTGCTGTATTTTTGCACTACTTATTTTAATCTTTTAAATATACATTTATCATATTTTAAATAATTTTTTATCATAACATTGTGCATATTTATGGCAGAAGTTGATAGATTCTTGATTGGTCAGGGCATGAAGGGATATGGGGAGAAGTCAGAAGATTGGGGCTGAGAGGAAAATTGGATCATCCATGATGAAATGATAGAGTAGACTCGATGGGCCAAATGGCCTAATAACGCAAAACAACAAGTTTCCCGACAAATGCCAGTGACAATAATTCTGATTCTGATTCAGATTCTATGCCATACGCACTGTAGTGGACCGGTTATTTTTGTTCTAATAGGGTCCTTCCTTATAAAAATTGTGTCTAATTCATGGTTAATTTGTCTTCCTTGTGAATGTTGTGTATCTGATGCCGCGGGCTTGCGGTGGTGCTGCGCGTTTTCATTGCACCTGTGCATACGTATACTTGTGCAAACGACAACAAACTCACCCTTGTTCCTCGTGTATGCAGGACTGCAGCCCCCTGAGGAACTTGTACATGGATAGTTGTACGCAGTTGTACCCATCTTGTACGTAGGGTAGTTAAGAAGGCCTGTGGGATGCTAGGCTTCATTAACGGGGGGGGATTGAGTTCAAGAGTAGAGAGGTCATGTTGCAACTCTACAAATCTCTGGTGAGACCGCACTTAGAGTATTGTGTTCAATTCTGGTCACCTCATTATAGGAAGGATGTGGAAACTATGGAGAGGGTGCAGAGGAGATTTACCAGGATGTTGCCTGGATTGGAGAACAAGTCATATGAAGCAAGGTTAGCAGAGTTGGGACTTTTCTCTTTGGAGCATAGAAGAATGAGAGGGGACTTAATAGAGGTCTATAAGGTGGATAGTCAGTACCTGTTTCCCAGGGCACCAATAGCAAACACCAGAGGGCATATGTACAAAATTAAGGGAGGGAAGTTTGGGGGAGACATCAGGGGTAAGTTTTTTACACAGAGGGTTGTGAGTGCCTGGAATGACTTGCCAGGGATGGTGGTGGAGGCTAAAACATTAGGGGTATTTAAGAGCCTCTTGGACAGGCACATGGATGAAAGAAAAATGGAAGGTTATGGGGTTTAGTACTTTTTTTAAAGATTATATGGGTCGAGGGCTGAAGGGCCTGTACTGTGCTGTACTGTTCTATGGTTCTATGGATGCTGTGGGCAGGTATGGAGTAAACTCAACCTTGATGTTAAATCCAAATGTTTGTGGCACGACTGGATGAAATGAGATTGACATGGATTTTGTTGGAGCAATGTAGGGGCTTGAAGTCAGATGCAGTATTGTGCAAAACCCTTAGGCACATACATACAGCCAGGGTGCCTAAGACTTCAGCACAGTGCTGTATTTGTCAACGTGGAAAGGACAGTGAGATTGTAAATCTAGCGGGAGCGAAGGATATGGGGAGGAGTGTGGGACAGGTGGCAGAGAAGGAGTTTGAGGGGCAGAGGGGCCGGTATGCGTGCAGACACGTCCAACCCTGAAACACCAGGCAAGGTCATTTGATTCCAAACAATTGGTTACATTACGGAATGTCACTCTGGTGCTCTGTCCACATCGCCACATGATAGCCCAAACCAGAATAAGTGTAAGTGAATTGGAAAGTGTTTTGCCTTCAGAAAGGGGTGAGCAGAAAGGGAAAGTGTGAGTGTTAAACCCCCTACAGCTTCATGGGAAATCTCATCAGAAGGCTCAATGTCAACATCACCCCACTTCAAGGACATCTTTAAACGGCAATATGTCAGAAGGCAGCTTACATCATTAAGGACCCCACCAAACAGGATTTGCCACCTTCTCATTAATACCATCAGGGAGGAGATACAGGAGCCTGGAGACACACACTCAATGTTTTAAGAACAGCTTCTTCACTTCATCTGTCCGTGATAATAAACGTAATTCTGAAATAATTCATCTGTTAGAATGTTCTTTCTGAAGTAGTGTTGGGAAGAACGGCATCAAAGTGCTTATAACTACACTCACCAAGTACAATCACATATGGTCTAGCAGTGCACATCGCCTTCGAGTGGTGTAATGGCATCCACACTGGACTTCAAGGCGAATGGTCCCAGGTTCAAATCCGGCCAGCTCCTTCCACACTTTCCATCCATGTTGGGTTGACTGTCGAGTTAGCAACTCGGCCTTGTAAAAACCAGACAAATGCTAAAGAGACGGCAAGGATGCCTCCCGAGGCGCCACAGGGCGCGGAGTGGAACAACAACAACTAACAGTGCACACAGTGTCTGGTTCAAACCCAGCCAGTATGGGTGAGAAATACACAGGTAACACTCAACTAATCCCAAGTAACAATAGTTCCATGACAAATATTTTGATAAGCCTTGTTTGACTTAATCGACAAGTTGCCCATGGAACTATTGACACTGCGGGCTGTGTTCCGTCACATTGTGCTGTCACGTGTTGCTGTTTTGATGAAGACGATGCCTGGATGCTCTATCTCTTTGCTGAGGAAATGTAGGCATTGGCAGGGAGGAGATGGTCTGATGTTCAGTGGAAGTGACTGAGAGCTGTTGTTTAGCCTCCCTAAGATATCATCGTTCGTGAAAGCTTGCGGAATGTAAGCTGGCTAAATCTCAAAAACATCAAAGTGCTTTGGATTGTCCTAAAAAGTGCTTGAAAAGCACTCTGTCTGAAAAGCAGCCTTTTAAAAATTAGTCAGGGAGGGACACTGTGTAGTCTAAGACACTACAGCTTTAAGCGGATTCTGCAGCGTTGGTGAATCAATAAAATGTGACCGCATGAAGCAGATTGACTGGCCGAGTCAGCTGATACATGGTGGTGGGGAATGCTAATGATGTTAACGTCTTCTGTTTGTCATGTTTATTGGGAAGTCACCGTTGCATTAACATAGCATCTTTCAAAACCTCAGCAGTCCCGACTTGGTTTTCAACCTGTTAAATATTTTATGTTATAATGCCGGAAACATAGGAGCTGACCAATGTGAGGTCATGTAAAGCAGGAACAGGAGTGGACACTGGGCCCCATAACCCCGTCCCTACATTTGAGTTCAATCATCATCGATTTCTCCCAGGTATCAGCCCCTTCTCTACACCAGATTCCCAAAGCCCACAGACCCCAGATCTTCCAAAAAGTAAGTGGTATTCTCCCATTTATCTAGACTCCAGAGCTGTCCAGAGTAGAGAATTCCACAGATTCACAGTGGTAGCCAAATGATCTCTTGCAGTATTGGATGATTACATTTGGATTGTAAACATTTATATTTTGATCTTTTATTTGTGATCTGAAGAAATACATATGGGAGAGACAAAACAGGGTGGAATACGCCATTCCCCCTAAGCGCGTAGGTGTGCGGCTGCACAATGACTGAAATGCTCCTGTGCACATAACCTTCGCTGCTTCATGACGTTTACTCCGCTCTTTATGGCACTGAGGCTGAGGCCTTGGCCTGGTCCGGCTGCCCTGGATTCTGTGGCTGCGAGCTCGCTGATGATTTTCCCATTGTGTGATGAACTGAGGCTGAGGCCTTGGCCTGGTCCGGCTGCCCTGGATTCTGTGGCTGCGAGCTCGCTGATGATTTTCCCATTGTGTGATGAACTGAGGCTGAGGCCTTGGCCTGGTCCGGCTGCCCTGGATTCTGTGGCTGTGAGCTCGCTGATGATTTTCCCATTGTGTGATGAACTGAGGCTGAGGCCTTGGCCTGGTCCGGCTGAGGCCTTGGCCTGGTCCGGCTGAGGCCTTGGCCTGGTCCGGCTGCCCTGGATTCTGTGGCTGCGAGCTCGCTGATGATTTTCCCCACTGTATGCTCAGCGGAGCTGTTCTCACTGACAAGAGAAGGGTCAAAGGCGGACCACTGGCGCCTTAAAACCAGTTGTTCCGGGCAGATAGGGCTTGTTAACCACGGATGGCTGCTCATCTAGGAGAGGGAAAACTCCAATTTCAAACCTCCGCTGCCTTGCGGCTATACCCTTTCATGGGAAAGGCATTGGGACTAAACCCCGAGGAAAAATCCGGAATCAGAGTCCCGAAGGCGGCTGACTGCTGTATCCAGCACCGGCACGACAACTCCTGCAATGCTGCTGACACCAAACTGTATCGACGTTCGTCGTTCCTTTGGACCTGTCATCAGCATGGAGAGGGTTATCCCACTGCATGGGCAACAGACGGATCTCCATATCAGCTCTGCCCTGGCTTGTGCCCTGGGAGAAGCCACTCCCAGTGACTACCAGAGGCGCAGTACCCATGGTCGACCATGACCGACATTATCCAAGGATTACTAACATCCCCTATTTCATCAGTTGGCATTGAACTTGAGCAGTTTTATGCTGTGAGCTGGCATTCACTTGGCATTGT
Organism: Hypanus sabinus; assembly: GCF_030144855.1. Classification (NCBI taxonomy): domain Eukaryota; kingdom Metazoa; phylum Chordata; class Chondrichthyes; order Myliobatiformes; family Dasyatidae; genus Hypanus; species Hypanus sabinus. Next base: position 46,800,678 of record NC_082731.1, read on the forward strand.
CTCTGCCTCAAGCACATTGTCAGGAAGTGGTATTTAATCCCATTGTGCAAGCATGTAAAGAGTTCTGATGCCCACACTCTGGGGACTGCTCCTGGCCTTTGTGATAGGCACAAAGACCAGCTCGCGACATTCGTGAATAGAGTGCTGCTTATTCCATAATTGAGGGATCAGACACTATTTTATGACAGCAACACACACAAAATGCTGGTGGATCACAGCAGGCCAGGCAGCATCTATAGGGAGAAGCACTGTCGACATTTCGGGCCGAGACCCTTTGTCAGGACAGCAAGCAGTGCAAACAGTGCAGCTTTAGAAAGAAGGGCTGTCAAGGAAGGAAGCAGGGAGAGTAACTGATGAAGTTGAATGGAGAACTACAATAAAACGAGATTATGATGGGAGTTGTCCACTGCCACCCTGAGGGAATGATAAAACAGAACGAAGAACAAATATGGATTCAAAGTTCAAAGTTCACATCCCAAACTCAAGATGTTTCCAAGGGTATCAGGTGTATGGGAACATCACCTTTGCAGGATTCACTCAAAGCTTCTGACTTGGAAACAAATTATCATTCCTTGATCATTGCTGGGGTCAAATCCTAAAACCTACATGATGGGACCAGAGAGAGGAACTTTACCTAAAGGACTGCAACAAAGTTCAAAGTAAAATTATTATCAAAGTACATTTGTGTCACCACATACAGCCCTGAGTTTCATTTTCTTGTGGGAATACTCAATAAATCTACAGAATAATAACTATAACAGAATCAATGAAAGACCGCACCAACTAGGATGTTTAACCAGTGCGCAAAAGACAACAAACTGTCAAATATGGAAAGAAAGAAATAATAATAAATGAGCAATAAATATCAAGAACATGAGATGGAAAGTGCTTGAAAGTGAGTCCATTTGTTGTAGGAACATTTCAGTGATGGGGCAAGTGAAGTGGAGTGAAGTTCTCTCCTCTGATTCAAAAGCCTGATGGTTGGGGGCCTTCTGCAAATGCAGAGGCAGGAAGTCTAGACAACCAGACTCAACAATAGCTCCTTCCCAGCTGCCATCAGACCAATGAACCAATCACCTTCCCACTGGTACTGCTGTGACCTTGAACCCCAATTCTGCCTCTTCAGTTACTGTCACTTTAGTGTTTCTTTCTGGTACTATCTCAGTCTGCACTCTACTTTGCCCTGGTCTGTTGCTTTGCACTCGTCACTGTTTCTGTTGTCATATCTATTACCATGTATGCTGGTTAATTTGTGAGGTTCACACGAGCAAGGAACTTCATTGCACCCTGGTGTATATGACGCCAATCTAAACCCAGTCCGAAGCAGACCTAACAGAGCATTTTGGGACATCTCCCATCAGCCCAAACTGCAGACTATTCCAGATCTCTCATGGATAAACAGCTTCTCTCTTCTGCTTAAAATCCACATTCTCAAATTCCTCAGCAGCCTTATTCTTACTTACTACCCGTTATGCCTGAAGATCTTCCATCTCTGTCTGTCATTGGTCAATTGTGGTCTTGGTCATTGTTTCCTTCATTATGTCGGTAGCTTCCTCTCGGTTTTCACTACTCACAGCTATGCAAGTCCTGGCTGGAGTCTCAGAGTCTCATTGCTGTTTCTGTAACAGTTTTGTTTGACCATTCAGGGTTGTTAGCCTTGTAGCCTGAACCTGGAGGACTGGTGGATCACTCTCAGTCGGGCCTCTACCCTTTGACCTGTTTGGCAAGGGTGACCTACCAAGAGCCAAAGCACAAAGCCCTGACTCCAGTTTTCCAACAGAATCTGAGTGAAGTTATCCCCTCCGGTTCCAGAGCCTGATGGTTGAAGGCTGTTCCTGGACCTGGTTGTGTGAGTCCTGAGGCTCTGGTACCACCTTCCTGATGGCAGCAATGAAGTGCAGAGACATAGATTACCAAACGTTACAAAAGTAAGGAACTAATGGGGAATTAAAGGAATAGTAAGCCAGTGGAATCCTGCCAAAGGGTCTTGCAACTCCATGGATGCTGCCTGACCTGCTGAGTTCACCCAATGTTTTGTGTGTGTACATATGGTTCAAGATTTCCAGCATCTGCAGAATCTCTTGTATTAACAGAGTTCATGGGTTCATTCAGCAGTCTGGTGGTGGGAGGTGGGGGGGGTGGAGAAGGCTGTTCCTGCATTGTTGAATGTTGGTCTTCAGGCTTCTGTACCTCCTCCCCAATGGTGGTAACGAGAAGATGGCATGTGCTTCCACACAGTCATGAGTGTAGAGAGAGCAGAGCGGTGGGATAGGCAGATTCAGCTTCATTTATTTATCAATTTACATCAAAACACTTTTGAAATGCATTGTTTGTGTTCACAACCGACATACTGAAGGATGTGCTGGGGGCAGCCCGCAAGTGTTGCTACATATTCCGGCATCAACATATCATGTTCACAATGTTCAGCAGAACAAAGCCAGCAAAACAGGCCCCTTTCCTGTCCCACCCACTCTCACACACAGTACAAGCCTCCAATCCCAGGACAGTCCACTACCAGACCTCCAATCCCAGGACAGTCCACTACCAGACCTCCAATCACAGGACAGACTGCCACCAGGCCTCCAATCCCTAGACAGTCCACCACCAGACCTCCAATCCCAGGACAGTCTACCACCAGGCCTCTAATCCCTGGACAGTCCACCACCAGACCTCCAATCCCAGGACAGTATACCAACAGGCCTCCAATCCCAGGACAGTATACCACCAGGCCTCCAATCCCAGGACAGTATACCAACAGGCCTCCAATCCCAGGACAGTATACCACCAGACCTCCAATCCCAGGACAGTATACCAACAGGCCTCCAATCCCAGGACAGTATACCACCAGACCTCCAATCCCAGGACAGTATACCAACAGGCCTCCAATCCCAGGACAGTATACCACCAGGCCTCCAATCCCAGGTCAGTATACCACCAGGCCTCCAATCCCAGGTCAGTATACCACCAGGCCTCCAATCCCAGGTCAGTATACCACCAGGCCTCCAATCCCAGGACAGTCCACCACCAGACCTCCAATCCCAGGACAGTCCACCACCAGACCTCCAATCCCAGGACAGTCTACCACCAGGCCTCTAATCCCTGGACAGTCCACCACCAGACCTCCAATCCCAGGACAGTATACCACCAGGCCTCCAATCCCAGGACAGTATACCAACAGGCCTCCAATCCCAGGACAGTATACCACCAGGCCTCCAATCCCAGGTCAGTATACCACCAGGCCTCCAATCCCAGGTCAGTATACCACCAGGCCTCCAATCCCAGGACAGTCCACCACCAGACCTCCAATCCCTAGACAGTCCACCACCAGACCTCCAATCCCAGGACAGTCTACCACCAGGCCTCTAATCCCTGGACAGTCCACCACCAGACCTCCAATCCCAGGACAGTATACCACCAGGCCTCCAATCCCAGGACAGTATACCAACAGGCCTCCAATCCCAGGACAGTTTACCACCAGGCCTCCAATCCCAGGACAGTCCACCACCAGACCTCCAATCCCAGGACAGTCCACCAGCAGGCCTCCAGTTACAGGACAATCCACCACCAGGCCTCCAATCACAGGACAGTCCACCAGCAGGCCTCCAGTTACAGGACAATCCACCACCAGGCCTCCAATCACAGGACAGTCCACCAGCAGGCCTCCAGTTACAGGACAATCCACCATCAGGCCTCCAATCACAGGACAGTCCACCAGCAGGCCTCCAGTTACAGGACAATCCACCACCTGGCCTTCAATCCCAGGACAGTCCACCACCAGGCCTCCAATCCCAGGATAGTCCACCACCAGGCTTCCAGACATTGATCTGGGACTCTCAGACATTGGGTCTCCAACCTCCAGACTCTGGCCCTGACACACCTCCATCGCCGGAGCCCGTGTTGATTGCCACTGAGGATGTGATGTTAATACTGATCCTTGTGAATGTGATTATGAAATGCTACTTAGTAGGAGCTGCATGGCAGCGTAACGGTTGGCCCATCACTTCACCGTTCCGGTGACCTGTGCTCAATTCCCGCCACTCTCTCTAAGGAGTTTGTACATTCCCCCCATGATTGTGTGGGTTTCCTCCGGATGCTCTGGTTTCCTCCCACATTCCAAAGACGTACAGTTTAGTAGGTTAATTGGTCACACGGGGGCCTGTAAGGCCTGGTGCCATGCTGTATCTGAAAAGAGGCCGCAGGAACTGACATTGGGCGCAGTGGTAGGGTAGTGTTTGGTGCAACGCTCCCACAGATCCAGGCATCAGAGATCAATTATGTCGACCTCACTAAAGAGAAGTGTGTACTCCCTGTGAAACATCTAGGTTCTCTCCCACAGTCCAGTGACAGACCGATTAGCAGGTTAATTGGCCATTGTAAATTGTCCTGTGATTAGTTTCATGTTAAATTGGGGGTTGGTGAGCAGTGGACTGGAAGGTCTGGAGGGGCCTGTTCATGCTGTATCTTTATATATGAAATAAAACTGTAATAGTTACAATCCGCCTGGCTGGGTTTGAGGAAATTCCTGTCCCCTTAAATATAGATTCTTGTTGCAAGCTTTCACAGTGAGTACATTGATCGATACAGTACTGCATTGCAAATGGTACAGTCGAGAGCAAATCAGCAGGGACTGGCTCCTACTTGCCCAGAGCGAGCATCAGACTGGCCTGTCTTCAGCTGTCAGCGTGCACCACAGCTGGCGACACATCAGCTCATGCATGGCAAACGTACGGAAAGTGATTTCTCTTGTTTGCCATTGCCCATGACTGCACTGTGTTTACTGAGTGCTCCAAGACCTCACGCACCATCCTTTACCTACAATTTTATAGTGTAAACATTACATGTTTCAGTGCCCTAGAGCCAGCAGAGCTCCAGCAGCTGAGAAAATATACACGTGTGTACGCAAACGTCCAAACTCACCTCAACTCTGAACAGGTCCCGCAACCCATACTAACTTTCAACTCAAAGTGTTGAAGATGCTTTCAAAAATAATGAAATGATTTAAAATAGTTTAGTTTCTAAATACAGTATCAAAAATTATTATAAGGAGCAGTAAACAGTAAAAGACTAAATCAAATCAAAATTTGATTTGACTACCCTTTAAAACTGCATCAGTTCTCTCAGGTACACTGTTGTGAAGTTTTGTCAGAAAATCAGCTGGTAAATTGCTCCAAGCATCTTGGAGAACTTGTCACAGTTCTTCTGCAGACTTTGGCTGTCTCGCTTGCCTCTGTCTCTCCAGGTAATCCCAGACAGCCTGGATGATGTTGAGATCAAGCCTCTGTGGAGACCACACCCTCTGAAACCATATATTAAAAAAAAAAGTGTGTTTCAGCCTTTTACACAATACTGTATTGATTTTTAAATTTGCACATGTAACTCCCTGGGTCACCTCAGGCTCGCTCAGCTCGTTCTCGTCTGGGGGAGCTGCCTTCGGCCCCGCCAAACTGGGTAATCAGCTGGTGTGGATGCTGTGTGATGTCCCCGCCTCGCCCAAAAACAGACAGTACACCATATGCGATTAAATGAGTACAATTTATAAAGGTTACTATAACCAAGTGATTAATAACGATACAGTATATATGAAGAGAAAATTAAAGAAAAGGCGCCAAACTTATCAAAGTCCAAATCACTTTGTGCACAACCGTTGGAGCTCAATTCCCCTCCGAACTCCTCGACTCGCAGCTCAGGACCCTCCGAACTCCTCGACTCTCCAAACAGCTCAGGACCCTCCGAGTGGTCAACCAAGCACATCCAGCTTCATCCCCCCCCCCCCGGAGAATCTCCCGGCCTTGGACCCCCCTTTGGGGTCCGATCCTCGCCCAGCTTAGAGCATTGCGTCCTCTCTCTCGACCCCCTCGCGCCGATCTGCCCAAAAGCCCGTCAACAAAAGCTTACAGACTCAGAAGAAAGAACATTAATCTTCATTTGGTTTACAAAGGAATACCATTCTCGTTATCAGTAAATTAGCATTCCTGCTAGTTAACAAAAAGAAACCCTTTCCCAACAGTAACAAAGAAAAAAAAGAAACCCCCCTTTACACACAGATTGTCTTCTTTTGCATATTGGATGTTTTTCAGTGTTTCCTGTGTAGTTTTTCATTGATTCTATTGTACTTTGCTGTTCTACTGTGACTGCCCGCAAGAAAATGAATCTCAGGGTAGTATATGGTAAGTAGTTTTGGGCCTCTTAAATAAGAAAAGATGTGCTGACATTAGAGAGGGTTCAAAGGATGTTCACGAAAATGATTCTGGGATTGAAAGGCATCATATGAGGAGCACTGGATGGCTTTGGGCCCATACTCACTAGAATTCAGATAATGAGGAAGGATCTCATTGAAACCTATCGAATGTTGAAAGGCCTTGATAGAGTGGATGTGGAAAGAATGTTTCCTGCACTGGGCGAGTCTAAGACCAGATGGCACAGCCTCACAATAGAGGGACGTCCATTTAGAACAGAGATGAGGAGGAATTCCTTTAGGCAGATGTGGTGAATCTGTGGAATTCGTTGCCACAGGCAGCTGTGAGGCCAAGTCATTGGGTATATTTAAGGCAGAAGTTGATAGATTCTTGATTGGTCAGGGCGTGGAGGGATACAGGGAGAAGGCAGGAGATTTGGACTATGAGGGAAATGGATCAGCCATGATGAAATGGTTGAGCAGACTTGATGGGTCAAATGGCCTAATTTTGCTCCTATATCTTATGGTCTAATATAGTGGCATATATGCACTTTGATAACAAATTTACTTTGAACTTTTGAACATGCACACATCTACTGTGAAGGGCCAACGAAGACTGGAATCTTGAACAGAAAAGAGAATAATGGTAGTTTTCTGGGGTTCAGGCAGCATCTGGGAGAAAAAGGTGTGAGTTGATATTTTGGTTTGAGACCCTGCATTAGAGCTGGAAGGAGCAGGAACCATTTCTTGATGAACCTTTGGGATTCTTGACCCAGAATTGACCCAAAATTCAATTGTCAGAGTTACCTTAAATACTTGTCTGTGCACATGTACCCATAACACACACTCACACACACACTGACTCACATACACACTCATTCACTCACAGTCACTCACACTCACTCACACATTGACTCACATACACACTCACTCACTTACAATCACTCACACACACACACTCACACTCACACACACTCACTCATTCACTCACATACACACTCATTCACTCTCACTCACACACACACACACACACACACACACACTCACTCACTGTCACACACACACACACTCACTCACACTCACTCACTCAGACTCACACACACACTCACTCACTGTCACACACACGTGCACTTATGTTGACCCCAGAATGTGTGGTGACACTTGCGGGCTGCCCCCAGCTCATCCATAGGTTGTGTTGTTTGTTAACACAAACGACACATTTCACGATATGCCTCGATATATTCATTGTAAATAAATGTGAATCTTGAATCATGAATGTTTAATTAGACCAATCACAATCTTTTAACTCCAAATAAAAGAAATATAACTGACTTACTTCAAACAAGAAAAAAATCCGCAGATGCTGGAAATCTGAGCAACACACACAAAATGCTGGAGTCGCTCAGCAGGCCAGGCAGCATCCATAGAAAAGAGTACAGTTGACGTTTCAGGCTGAAACCCTTCATCAGGACAGAATTTTGTTTGTGTAAACTAACTTGTTTGTTTATTTATTTTTTTTTTGAGATACAGTGCGAAACAGGCCCTTCCAGCCCTTCGAGCTGTGCCGCACACCAGCCCCAAATTCAATCCTTGCCTAATCATGGGTCAATTTACCTTGACCAATTAACCTACCAATCGTACGTCTTTGGACTGTGGGAGGAAACCAGAGCACCTGGAGGAAACCCACGCAGTCACGGGGAGAACGTGCAAACTCCTTACAGGCAGCGGCAGGAATTGAAGTGGGGTGGCTGGTACTGTAAAGCGATGGGCTAACCACTACACTACCATGCCGACTTCTAAAGACTTGTGCTGTGCTTTGCTCTGGATGACTCTGCATTCAGTGATGCAGTGGACAGCCGTGAGATGCTGGCCCTGTGTTCCAGACGCTGGGCCATTGTGCTGAGGAACATTGCCATCACAACACATCCAAACAACACCAATTGCGAAGTGATTTTGGCCTTGGCAGCTTAGCAAAGCCTCCCACAGATAATTAGAGTTGTGAAAAAGGCTAACTGTAATCTCTCTTCCCAGAAGGAGAGATCAGTCTGCATTTTAACAGGTGAATCGGAACGTAATCAGGTTTAATATCACTGACATGTGTCATGAAATATGTTGTTATGTGGCAGTAGTACAGTGCAATGTGTAATAATAAAGAACTGTAAATTCCAATAAAATATAAATACTGAAATAAATGGTGCAAAAAAGAGAAAAATCTTAGGTTTCCAGCTGGATATGAAAATCGATTTTAACTGCCATTTCAATGATAAACTGCCATCCTCAACAGGGTTGATGCCTGGGCATATCTGGTCCACTGATATATACAGTATACTCAACTCCTGTCATCCGTCCCTCCTCAATGGTTAGTCCTCATCCAATCTGGTTTCCACTGCCACACCTTGTTTACAACTGAATTCCAGTCCTTAATTACAGCGAGACCTTCGTCTTTGTTAAAATTCTTCTCCTCGAGATTTATTCCCTCACCAGGCGGTCCCAAAAGCCACCGGCACAGCGCAGTAGTTTTGTGCTGTTGACGACTGTGCCGTGCCGGTGGCCTTTGGGTCAGCCTGGTGAAGGAATAAATCTAGAGTAAAAGAATTTTAACAAAGGTGAAGCTCTTGCTCTAAAATGGCAGAGTCTACCAGTTAAAATCAATACCTGTACCCGGCTGGAAGCCCATCTTGTACTCCAGGAAAGTACTAGATCCTTTTTCAGGGAAAAATTCTGCCCAGCTGTCCCATAATCCATTTCACACATGACTGGATTGGGGTCTTCAAAGCAGGTGCTCAAAATGAACATTCAAAAAAAACCCAAAAATCTGAAAATTAAAATGCTGGAAGAAACACCCAGTGGGTGAGGCAGCATCTGTGGGAGGATGATCTGGTTGTGATTTAGGTCTAAAATGTTTCATCAGAACCGGGAAATAGAAGATGTTAGTTAGTTTTCAGAAGTGGAGAAAGTCGGGGCCTGGTGGATTGAATGAGATCCTGCTCTGTTCCAGCATTGGCTCATATCTCAAGCAGGCCAGACTCATCCCAACCCCCCGTCCTCTGCCGTTTGCACATTTTCCATGTGACAATGGTTCCTTAAGGTTATCATAGCCAGGGGAGGAAGTGGGAATAAGCTCCCGCTACCTATTAAATGATCCCAATGGTGTGCATCTCAAATAGTTTCAGACAACCAGGTCCAGCTCCTAGCCTTCACACGTGGATTAGCTACTAAGTCTGGCAGAACCATTTCTACTGAACGGAAAAAGAGCAAAGGTGGGTTACTGGCGCCTTAAAACCAGTCGTTTCGGACAGATGGGGTTCGTTGGCAGCTCATCTAGAAGGAGAACCCTGATCTCAAACCTCTGCTGCTTTGTGGCTATGCCTGCTCATGGGGAAGGCTTCAGGAGTGAACCCAGAGGAAAACGTCCGGAGCTGGCGTCCCTAAGGCAGTCCTACGTTGAGTTCAACGATGACCGGCAACTCCTGCGATGCTGCTGGTGCCAAATCATATTGGTCTCTGCCGTGCCTTTGGGCTCTTCAGTGGCATGGAGAGGGGAGCTTGCTACATGGGCAACAGCTTGCTCTCCATATCGTACTGCCCTGGCTTGCACATCATGTAGACAGCTGGGATGCAACATTCATAGTCGACCTGACCAACAGAGACAGTACGGGTTTCCTCAGCTTTCCAACTGAAAAATGGCTGTGAGGTGTATTACCTATTTTTAATTACCTCCAGTGCAGGCAGTCAGTGAGGGAACTGTGGTGAGAGTTGATGGGCTTGTTAGAGTGAATAGGGCAATGGATGTCAGGAATGCATTGACAGCCAGCATTTACTCAATGGCCAAAGAGCCTCATTCCCTGTCATAGCAAAATGTGGAAGATGAAGCCCCAATATTGTCTATTGTGTGCTTATGGTTGATTCCTCTATCATAATGGAGACATTCTGAAAATCTATACTAGCTTTATCAATGTCTTCACATCTACCGTATATACCACTCAGTGTTCCCGTTTCCACTGATGGCGCTCTGCTCTGAATTGTCAGTACCCTTATCAAAGAAAAATATGCCGGCGTTGGAGAGGAGACTTATGAGAATATTTCCAGAAATGAAAGGGTTAATGGATTAGGAGTATTTGACGGCTCTTCCTGTACTCGCTGGAGTTTAGAAGAATGGGGGGGGGGGGGGATCTCATTGAACGCCATTGAATATTGAGAGGACTAGATAGAGTGGATCTGGAAGGATGTTTCCAATAGTGGGGGAGGCTGGGACCAGAGGGCACAGCCTCAGAATACAAAGATGTCCCTTTGGAACAGAGATGAGGAGGAATTTCTTTATCCCGAGGGTGATGAATCTGTCAAATTCATTGCCACAGATTAAGTCATTGGGTAGATTTAAAGTAGAGGTTGATAGGTTCTTGATTAGTTAGAGTGTCAAAAGGTTACAAGAAGAAGGCAGGAGAACGGGGTTGAGAGGGATAATAAATCAACCACAATTGAATGACAGAGCAGACTGGATGGGCCAAGTGGCCTAATTCTGCTCCTATGTCTTATGGTGTGATGGATTGCACTGTATTTCCCGCTCACAAGCATACCCAGTACTGTAGACTACCATCTGAATTGCATGTAAACCACTTCTAGGCACTTACTCTCTGTGTCCTTTGCCGTAGGAACTGTAATAGTGAGACACTTAGGCCGTTTGCCTTATCCACCCCACAACATCCTGGCCATAACAACTTGGGCCCAATGAAGAAGACATGCCACCACTGCAGACTCTGTGCACCTCACGGTTAACCTCTAATCTAAACTGCCTTGCATTCTGAAGCACCATTTCCACACCTGCCTTAGGTTCCCCACATTAAACCACTTTATCCCAAATTCTTTCAGCTGTTTCTCATGACAAAGGATTGAAATATTCCTCTCAAAGTCTGCATCACGTCAGGGAGTAGCTTCTGATGCCACTGGGCTCACCAATGTTCTGTAGGTTCCCCACCCTTCTGCTAGCAACTGTACCACTCATATCTCCTCGTGTGTTATCACATTCCTTTGTGTCCTTTCTTATGAGATTTGTTCATTAAGGCATCATTCTCCTTAAGTAACAAATTCACACCATCTATGCACGGGACAAACGCCTGAGTCTGTTTATACTTGCCAAACTATGATTTCATCTATCATCTGCCTTCACTGCTGTCCTTAGGAAACCTCATCTTCCTCTCCCTACGTCATTACTCTGCTACTTCCTCAAGTAGCAACAGCTGACCTAGGTAGCTATATCTCATATTTTGTCCAGGGTAGCTGCCAATCTAATGTGTGAACATCGGTTTCTCAAACATCCAGTAATTTCGCCCCCTTTCCCTCCTCCCTCTCTCTTTTTCTGGTTCCTCTCTCAACCCTCCTCCTCACCAGCTCATCACCTCCCTATTTTTCCTTTCCTCTCCCTTTCTTCCATGCTCTCTTGTTCTCTCCAATTAGATTCTTCTGTGCTTGTCCCAAATGCATTACTTGGGATTTAATTGAAGGCAGTTGAGCAGGATTTTGCTGACTTCCATGGTTCACTCTCCTCTCCTCTCAGATTCCTTCTTCTTCAGCCCTTTACCTCTTCCACCTATCAATTCCCAGCTTCTTGCTTCATCCCCCCCCCCCAACTCACCTTCCCCTACATCTGGTCTCACCTATCACCTTCCAGCTTGTTGTCCGATCTCCTCAGCCCCTCCCTACCTTCCTATTCTAGCTTCTTCCCCCTTCCATTCCAGTCCTGATGAATGGTCTCAGCCTGAAACATCATCTCTTCAGTTCTTTCTATAGATGCTGACAGGTGTGCTGAGTTCCTCTAGCACTTTGTGTGTGTGTGTTGCTCTGGATTTCCAGCATCTGCAGAATCTCTTGTCATTATAGAATCTGTGGGTTGTTGTCACAGAGTGCTAAGGCCCTTCAGACAACTGAGCATCTAGCACCCATTATACACTAATCCTACACAGGATCCAGTATTGTACTCTTTCCCATTTCAATCAATTTTCCCTCACTAGGGGCAATTCACAATGGCCAGCTAACCAATCAACCTGCACATCTTTGGGACGTGGGAGGAAACCAGAGCACAATAGGGAAACCCCTGAGGTTTCGAGCTCCATCCACAAGATGCTGGAGGAACTCAGCAGGTCAGGCGACAGCATCTGAGGAAAAGAGTAAAGAGTGGATGTGACTGGCTAGGACATTTTTCCGTTGTTCACAATTGAACCTGGGCTGATAGATAGTGCCCCACGTCACCTGCAAATAAGCAGGCAGACCATTACACCAAACGTCTTTTACTGAAGACAGTAACTGCAATCAACAGGGTTACCTGTTCCGGTAATGTGTCAGAGTCCTACCACATGATAGAGACCATATTTACTGAGACCCTTTTCACGTGCACTCAGCAGAATTACATTGCCCCTATGTCATAGAGTAATAATGGACTACTGCACAGGAGCAGACCCTTCAGTCTATCTAGTCTGTACCAAGTTGTTATTCTGCAGGGTCTCATTGATCTGCACCCAGACCATAGTCCTCACATAGTCCGCACTTAGAGTATTGTGATCAATTCTGGTCACCTCATTATAGGAAGGATGTGGAAGCTATGGAGAGGGTGCAGAGGAGATTTACCAGGATGTTGCCTGGATTGGAGAACAAGTCATATGAAGCAAGGTTAGTAGAACTGGGACTTTTCTCTTTGGAGCGTTGAAGAATGAGAGGGGACTTGATAGAGGTCTGCAAGATTATGAGAGGTATAGCTAGGGTGGATAGTCAGTACCTGTTTCCCAGGGCACCAACAGCAAACACCAGAGGGCATATGTACAAAATTAAGGGAGGGAAGTTTAGGGGAGACATCAGGGGTAAGTTTTTTACACAGAGTGAGTGCCTGGAATGACTTGCCAGGGATGCTGGTGGAGGCTAAAACATTAGGGGTATTTAAGAGTCTCGGACAGGCACATGGATGAAAGAAAAATGGAAGGTTATGGGATAGTGTGGGTTTAGTACTTTATTTTGAGGATTATATGGGTCAGCACAACATGGAGGGCTGAAGGGCCTGTACTGTGCTGTAGTGTTCTACATCCATGTACTTGTCCAAGCTTCTCTTACAATGTGACATATAGACACCTGGAGCTCTTCTGTCCCAAGAACTGTTGAGTCTGGTAGGTTATTTCTTTGAAATTTGAGATTGATTTTATTTTTCTGCAGCACCATAAAGCCAAGATACTGATGGCCACGATATACTTGAACAGCAGAAATGACTTGAGGAGCTGAGCGGTCTTTAGCTGTTCCAAAGGCCTTACTTGGGATTTAACTGAAAGTGTTTGAGCTCCCACAGCCCACTCTCCTCTCCTCTCCTAACAGATTCTTCCTTCCTCAGCCCTTCACCTTTTCCACCTATCACCTCCCAGCTTCTTACTTTATCTCTCTTCCCTCACCCACCCAGCTTCTCCCCTCACCTATCACTTGGTACTTCTTCCCTTCCTTCTCCCCACTTCCTTATTCTGGCTTCATCCCTCTTCCTTTCCAGTCCTGATGAAGGGTCTCGGCCTGAAATGCCATCTCGTCAGTTCCCATCTAGTGCCCGTATTGATGTTTGAGCAAAGATTTGCCTTCCACAAGCCTGTAGTTGTAATTCCAATTATGGCATCCTATCACAGCCAAGCTTAAGACCTACAACACTCAGGACAAACTCACGGTCTTCCTCCTTCCCAGTTAAGCCCAAATGCCTGATTTCATCATTTTTTTAGACAATAGACAATAGGTGCAGAAGTAGACCATTCGGCCCTTCGAGCCTGCACCACCATTCTGAGATCATGGCTGATCATCTACTATCAATACCCGGTTCCTGCCTTGTCTCCATATCCCTTGATTCCCCTATCCATAAGATACCTATCTAGCTCCTTCTTGAAAGCATCCAGAGAATTGGCCTCCACTTCCTTCTGAGGCAGTGCATTCCAGACCCCCCACAACTCTCTGGGAGAAGAAGTTTTTCCTTAACTCTGTCCTAAATGACCTACGCCTTATTCTCAAACCATGCCCTCTGGTACTGGACTCTCCCAGCATCTGGAACATATTTCTTGCCTCTATCTTGTCCAATCCCTTAATAATCTTATATGTTGCAATCAGATCCCCTCTCAATCTCCTTAATTCCAGCGTATACAAGCCCAGTCTCTCTGACCTCTCCACGTAAGACGGTCCGGACATCCCAGGAATTAACCATGTGAATCTATGCTGCACTTCCTCTACAACCAGGATGTCCTTCCTTAACCCTGGAGACCAAAACTGTACACAATACTCCAGGTGTGGTCTCAGCAGGGCCCTGTACAAATGCAAGAGGATTTCCTTGCTCTTGTACTCAATTCCCTTTGTAATAAAGGCCAACATTCCATTAGCCTTCTTCACTGCCTGCTGCACCTGCTCATTCACCTTCAGTGACTGATGAACAAGGACTCCTAGATCTCTTTGTATTGCTCCCTTACCTAACTCTATACCATTCAGATAATAATCTGCCTTCCTGTTCTTACTCCCAAAGTGGATAACCTCACAATTATTCACATTAAACATCATCTGCCAAGTTTCTGCCCACTCACCCAGCCTATCCAAGTCACCCTGATTTCTCCTAAAATGTCACATTGCTACCCAGCTTAGTATCATCAGCAAAATTGCTGATGTTATTCTCAATGCCTTCATCTAAATCATTGATGTAAATCATAAACAGCTGTGGACCCAATACTGAGCCCTGTGGCACCCCACTAGTCACCACCTGCCATTCCGAGAAACACCCATTCACCATTACCCTTTGCTTTCTATCTGCCAACCAGTTTTCTATCCATGTCAATATCTTCCTCCCCAATGCCATGAGCTCTGATTTTACCCACCAATCTCCAATGGTGGGACCTTATCAAATGCCTTCGGAAAATCTAGGTACACTACATCCACTGGAACTCCCTTGTCTAACTTCCTGGTTACATCCTCAAAAAACTCCAATAGATAAGTCAAGTATGATTTGCCCTTGGTAAATCCATGCTGGCTCTGCCCAATCCTATCACTGCTATCTAGATATGCCACTATTTCATCTATTTCATGAAGGCAGTTAAGAAGAAGGACCGCAAAGGTAGTAATCTCAGGATTACTGCCTGTGCCACGCGACAGTAAGAGTAGGAATAGAATTAGGTGGAGGATGAATGTGTGGCTGTGGGATTGGAGCAGGGGGCAGGGATTCAAGTTTCTGGATCATTGGGACCTCTTCTGGGGCAGGCGTGACCTGTTCAAGAAGGACGGGTTACACTTGAATCCTGGGGGGACCAATATCCTGGCGGGGAGGTTTGCTAGGGCTACAGGGCAGACTTTAAATTAGTAAGATGGGGGGCGGGAATCAATTTGAGGAAACCATGGGAGAGGAGGTTAGTTCACCAGTAGAGCAAGTAAATAGACAGTGTGTGAGGGAGGAAAGGCAGGAAAGATGGAGAAGGGATGCGCTCGGCCCGAAGATGTAGGGGAGAAGAAAGAAAAGGATAATAAATTTGAATGCATTGTTAGGGATGAAAAGAGAGGAGGGGGTGGAGAGTATCTTAAATGTATCTATTTTAATGCTAGGAGCATTGTAAGAAAGGTGGATGAGCTTAAAGTGTGGATTGATACCTGGAATTATGATGTTGTAGCTATTAGTGAAACATGGTTGCAGGAAGGGTATGATTGGCAACTAAATATTCCTGGATTTAGTTGCTTCAGGTGTGATAGAGTAGGAGGGGCCAGAGGAGGAGGTGTTGCATTGCTTGTCTGAGAAAATCTTATGGCAGTGCTTTGGAAGGATAGATTAGAGAGCTCCTCTAGGGAGACTATTTGGGTGGAATTGAGGAATGGAAAGGGTGTAGTAACACTGATAGGAGTGTATTATAGGCCACCTAATGGGGAGCATGAGTTGGAAGAGCAAATGTGTAAGGAGATAGCAGATATTTGTAGTAAACACAAGGTGGTGATTGTGGGAGATTTTAATTTTCCACACGTAGACTGGGAAGCTCATTCTGTAAAAGGGCTGGATGGTTTAGAGTTTGTGAAATGTGTGCAGGATAGTTTTTTGCAACAATACATAGAAGTACCGACTAGAGATGGGGCAGTGTTGGATCTCCTGTTAGGGAATGCGATAGGTCAGCTGACAGATGTATGTGTTGGGGAGCACTTCGGGTCCAGTGATCACAATAGCATTAGCTTCAATATAATTATGGAGAAGGACAGGACAGGACCTAAAGTTGAGATTTTTGATTGGAGAAAGGCTAACTTTGAGGAGATGCGAAGGGATTTAGAGAGAGTGGATTGGGTCAAGTTGTTTTATGGGAAGGATGTAATAGAGAAATGGAGGTCATTTAAGGGTGAAATTATGAGGGTACAGAATCTTTATGTTCCTATTAGGTTGAAAGGAAAGGTTAAAGGTTTGAAAGCACCATGGTTTTCAAGGGATATTAGAAATTTGGTTCAGAAAAAGAGGGATGTCTACAATAGATATAGGCAGCATGGAGTAAAGGAAATGCTCGAGGAATATAAAGAATGTAAAAGGACTCTTAAGAAAGAGATTAGAAAAGCTAAAAGAAGATATGAGGTTGGTTTGGCAAATAAGGTGAAAGTAAATCCGAAAGGTTTCTACGGTTATATTAAAAGCAAGAGGATAGTGAGGGATAAAATTGGCCCCTTAGAGAATCAGAGTGGTCAGCTATGTGTGGAGCCGAGGGAGATGGGAGAGATTTTGAACGATTTCTTCTCTTCGGTATTCACTAAGGAGAAGGATATTGAATTGTGTAAGGTGTGGGAAACAAGTAAGGAAGTTATGGAACCTATGACAATTAAAGAGGTGGAAGTACTGGCGCTTTTAAGAAATTTAAAAGTGGATAAATCTCCGGGTCCTGACAGGATATTCCCCAGGACCTTGAGGGAAGTTTGTGTAGAAATAGCAGGAGCTCTGACAGAGATCTTTAAGATGTCATTAGAAACGTGGATTGTGCCGGAGGATTGGCGTATTGCTCATGTGGTTCCATTGTTTAAAAAGGGTTCTAGAAGTAAGCCTAGCAATTATAGACCTGTCAGTTTGACATCAGTGGTGGTTAAATTAATGGAAAGTATTCTTAGAGATAGTATTAATAATTATCTGGATAGACAGGATCTGATTAGGAGTAGCCAGCATGGATTTGTACGTGGAAGGTCATGTTTGACAAACTTTATTGAATTTTTTGAAGTTACGAGGAATGTTGACGAGGGTAAGGCAGTGGATGTAGTCTATATGGACTTCAGCAAAGCCTTTGACAAAGTTCCACATGGAAGGTTAGTTAAGAAGGTTCAGATGTTAGGTATTAATGCTGGAGTAATAAAATGGATTCAATAGTGGCTAGATGGGAGATGCCAGAGAGTAGTGGTGGTTAATTGTTTAACAGGATGGAGGCCGGTGATGAGCGGGGTGCCTCAGGGATCTGTTTTGGGCCCAATGTTGTTTGTAATATACATAAATGATCTGGATGATGGGGTGGTACATTGGATTAGTAAGTATGCCGATGATACTAAGGTAGGAGGTGTTGCGGATAATGAGGTGGGTTTTCAAAGCTTGCAGAGAGATTTATGCCAGTTAGAAGAATGGGCTGAATGTTGGCAGATGGAGTTTAATGCTGAGAAGTGTGAGGTTCTACATTTTGGCAGGAATAATCCAAATAGAGCATACAGGGTAAATGGTAGGGCATTGAGGAATGCAGAGGAACAGAGAGATCTAGGAATAACAGTGCATAGTTCCCTGAAGGTGGAGTCTCATGTAGGTAGGGTGGTGAAGAAGGCTTTTGGAACGCTGGCCTTTATAAATCAAAGCATTGAGTACAGAAGTTGGAATGTAATGTTAAAGTTGTACAAGGCATTGGTAAGGCCAAATTTAGAATATTGTGTGCAGTTCTTGTCACCGAATTATAGGAAATAAATTAGAGAGAGTGCAGAGACGATTTACTAGGATGTTACCTGGGTTTCAGCAATTAAGTTACAGAGAAAGGTTGAACAAGTTAGGTCTCTATTCATTGGAGCGTAGAAGGTTGAGGGGGGATTTGATTGAGGTATTTAAAATTTTGAGAGGGATAGATAGAGTTGATGTGAATAGGCTGTTTCCATTGAGAGTAGGGGAGATTCAAACGAGAGGACATGATTTGAGAGTTAGGGGGCAGAAGTTTAGGGGAAACACGAGGGGGTATTTCTTTACTCAGAGAGTGATAGCTGTGTGGAATGAGCTTCCTGTAGAAGTAGTAGAGGCCAGTTCAGTTGTGTCATTTAAGGTAAAATTGGATAGGTATATGGACAGGAAAGGAGTGGAGGGTTATGGGCTGAGTGCAGGTAGGTGGGACTAGGTGAGATTAAGAGTTCGGCACGGACTAGGAGGGCCAAGATGGCCTGTTTCCGTGCTGTGATTGTTATATGGTTATATGTTATATGGTTATAATAATGGACTCTAGCATCTTCCCCACTACTGATGTTAGGCTGACAGGATGATAGAACGCTGTTTTCTCCCTCCCTCCTTTCTTAAAAAGTGGGATAACATTAGCCATTCTCCAATCCTCAGGAACTGATCCTGAATCTAAGGAACATTGGAAAATGATTACCAATGCATCTGCAATTTCCAGAGCCACCTCCTTTAGTACCCTAGAATGCAGACCATCTGGACCTGGGGATTTGTTAGCCTTCAGTCCCATCAGTCTACTCATCACCGTTTCCTTCCTAATGTCAATCTGTTTCATTTCCTCTGTTACTCTATGTCCTTGGCCCACCCATACATCTGGGAGATTGCTTGTGTCTTCCCTAGTGAAGACAGATCTAAAGTACTTATTAAATACTTCTGCCGTTTCTCTAGTTTCCCATAACAATTTCACCCAATTCATTCTTCAAGGGCCCAACATTGTTCTTAACTATCTTCTTTCTCTTCACATACCTAAAAAAGCTTTTGCTATCCTCCTTTATATTCCTGGCTAGCTTGCATTCGTACCTCATTTTTTTCTCCCTGTATTGCCTTTTTAGTTAAGTTCTGTTGTTCCTTAAAAATTTCCCAATCATCTGTCCTCCCACTCACCTTAGCTCTGTCATACTTCCTTTTTTTTAATGCTATGCAATCTCTGACTTCCTTTGTCGACCACTGCCCCTTTTCCCCCTTTGAATCCTTCCTTCTCTGGGGGATGAACTGATTTTGCACCTTGTGCATTATTCCCAAGAATACCTGCCATTGCTGTTCCACTGTCTTTTCTGCTAGGCTATCCGTCCAGTCAACTTTGGCCAGCTCCTCCCTCATGGCCCCATAGTCTCCTTTGTTCAACTGCAACACTGACACCTCCGAGCTGCCCTTATCCTTCTCAAATTGCAGATAAAAACTTATCATATTATGGTCACTTCCTCCTAATGGCTCCTTTACATCAAGATCGCTTATCAAGTCCTGTTCATTACACAAGACTAAATCCAGAATAGTCTTGTCCCTGGTTGGCTCTCGTACAAGCTATTCCAAGAATGCATCCCATAGGCACTCTACAAACTCCCTATCCTGGGGTCCAGCACCAACCTGATTCTCCCAGTTCACCTGCATGTTGAAATCCCCCATAACTACTGCGACATTACCTTTGTCACATGCCAATGTTAACTCCCTATTCAACTTGCACCCAATATCCATGCTACTGTTTGGGGGCCTGTAGACAACACCCATTAGGGTCTTTTTGCCCTTACTGTTTCTCAGTTCTATCCACACAGACTCTACTTCTCCTGATCCTATGTCCCACCTTGCAAAGGACTGAATCTCATTCCTCACCAACAGGGCTACCCCACCCCCTCTGCCCACATTTCTGGCCCTACAATAGCACATATACCCTTGTACATTCATTTCCCAGGTCTGATCTCCCTGCAGCCACATCTCTGTTATCCCAACAACATCATAATTACCCATTCGCACCTGAGTTTCAAGCTCATCCGCCTTATTTCTGACACTTCGTGCATTCAGATATAGAATTTTTAGCCCATTTCTCCTCTCTCTGTTTAAATCACTGCCTATTGTGCTTAACCCAGCTCCCTGAACTCCCATTGGGCTATAAGCTCCTTGAATTTTGTTGTCCTTCCTAAATTTACTTATTCTTTCTGCACATTTTACTCCATGTTCCGTCAGACCATCCCTCTGTCCTTGAGTTCTCCTTATCACTTGTTCCACCTCACCTTTCTCTACTACACACTTAATATTCCAGAACCGTGTAGTCCCCACCTGTCCTTTATTCTTCATCTCGCTATCCTCTCCCGCATTCTGGATCCCCACCCCCTGCAAATTTATTTTAACCCCCCCCCCCCGGGAAGCACTAGCAAACTTTCCTGCAAGAATGTTAGTACCGCTCCAGTTCAGGTGTAAACCGTCCCGTCGGAACAGATCCCACCTTCCCTGGAACAAAGCCCAATTATCTAAAAACCTGAAGCCCTCCCTCCTGCACCATCCTCTCAGCCACGTATTAATCTGTATAATCCTCCTGTTCCTTGCCTCACTCGCACGTGGCACAGGTAGCACTCCTGAGATTGTTACTCTGGAGGTCCTGCCCTTCAACTTTGCACCTAACTCCCTGAACTCACTTCGCAGGACCCCCTCACTCATCCTACCCACGTCGTTGGTCCCTACATGGACCACAACATCTGGGTTCTTGCCCTCCCTCTCGAGAATAACCTGCACCTATTCTGAGATATCCCGGACCCCAGCACCAGGGAGGCAACATACCATCCGAGACTCCCGATCTTCCCCACAAAATCTCCTATCTGCTCCCCTGACTATAGAATCCCCTATCACTACCACTTCTATATATATAGAACCGATCAGAGCATTTGGAAGCATCTACGTGTTTAAAAGAAATTAGACCATAAGACATAGGAGCCATTCAGCCCATCGAGTCTGCTCCATTGAATGGCTGACTTATTTTCCTTCTCAACCCCGTTCTGTAGTGTTAAGTAGTTGGGTTGCTGGATAGTGTGGCTCAAAGGGTCTATCAATCTCTGCTTTAAATATACCCAATGACGGCCTCCACAACTCTCTGTGGCAATGAATTCCCTCAGGCTAAATAAATTCCTTCACATCTCTGTTCTAAAGAGACGTCCTTGTGTTCTGAGGCTGTGCCCTCTGGTCCTAGACCCCCCCCCCACTCTGCATCCACTCTATCTAGACCAGGGGTCAGCAACCTTTACCACTGAAAGAGCCACTTGGACCCGTTTCCCACAGAAAAGAAAACACTGGGAGCCGCAAAACCCGCTTGACATTTAAAATGAAATAACACTGCATACAACGTTTTGTTTTGCCTTTATGCTATGTATAAACAAACTATAATGTGTTGTATTTATGAAATTGATGAACTCCTGCAGAGAAAATGAAATTACATTTCTGCATGCAACAAAAACATTTTGAACTCCGAAAAAAAGACGTTGGGTTGAAGGTTACTTTTAAGTAAAATACTCAACGTCTATTTGAGTCCTTCTTGTATTTATGAAAAACGCCAAACTTAAATTTGCCGCCAGCAGCAAACCAAAAATAACGTCAGCCAGCTGTCAACCTGAAAAATAAAAGGACTATTTCACTGAACAATGAAAACATATGAATATACGTAAAATAATAGGCAATTAAAATATTTATCATACTTGTTCAGGTTGACTCACACCTGACAATGCAGTCGTATTTAGTAGGGATGGATCGATGCTTAGGGGAGTGACCGGGAAGGATAATGTGTTTTTTTCCTCTCTGAACTCACAGAAGCGTTTCCCAAACGATGTTTGCATTGCGATGATTGCAGAATGTAAATACTCCGAATTTATCATGTCGTGGCCTTGTTTGAACTCTCTCAAATTGGGGAAGTGAGACAATGTGCCTTTCTGTAAATCTCTGGCAAGCAACGTCAACTTGCGCTCGAATGCCAAAACATCCTCCAACATGTGCAGGGCTGTACGTCCTTACCCCGTTGAAGAGCTGTGTTCAGCGTGTTCAGGTGCGCTGTCATGTCTACCATGAAGTGTAGCTTTTCCAGCCACTCCGGCTCAGGAAAGGTGAGCCCTTTGCTGCCCAGGAAAGTTTTCACTTCTTCCAGACACGCGACAAAGCGTTTCAGCACCTCCCCTTTGGACAACCACCGGACTTTGTTGTGCAGCAGGAGATCAGAATATACGCTTTCCAGCTCGTCCAGTAACAAACGGAATTGACGGTGATTTAAACTTTTTGCCATTATTTTATTGACAATCTGAATGACAACATCCATTACTTCTGTGCATTCCGGAGGAAATGTTTGAGCGCACAGTGCCTCTTGGTGCAAGATGCAGTGAAAAGTCAGCAGCTTTCTGTCCAGCGACTTCTGCAGTAAAGCCACAAATCCCTTGTGCGTTCCCGTCATATTCGGTGCCCCATCAGTAGCTACTGACACCAGATGGGTTGTCTTTATTCCTTTGGCTCTTAAACAATTCAAGACAGCCTCACAGATGTCCTCCCCCTGTGTTTGGTCTTTTAGAGGTATCAACTCAATCAGTTCTTCCTGTGGCCCGGCAGAGTTTACATACCGGCAGAACAACGCTATTTGTTCAATATCACCTTTGTCTTTAGACTCGTCACAGGCAATTGAGTAGGCCACAGCTGAATTGATGTCTTTAATTTGCTGTCTTGTGATGTCTTCTGCCATTTTTATGGTTCTGTCTTTGACAGTCTTTGCAGAGAGGGGCATACCCCTGATTTTCTGCACAATTTCACTCTTGTTTTTAAAGTCCGTGAATAGATGTTCTGAAATCTTAATGAAAGATTCTTTTATATATTCACCATCTGTAAACTGCTTCCCGTGCCTGACTATTTCCTGAGCGGCAATATAACTGGCGTATGTCGTTGATTTTCCAGACTTCATCCATTTCTGGAAATGATTTTTGCTCAGATCAACCTTCCGCATCAGTTCCGAAACGGCTTTTTTTCTCTCATCTCCATCCGGATATTTTTGAGCAAAGGCTGCGTGTTTATTCTGGAAATGCCTTGCGACATTTGACTTTTTGTTGTTTGCTAGTTTCTCATTGCATATTAAGCATACCGGTAAACCAGTCTCGTCAACAGTGAAAGCAAATGAATCTGTCCACGTATCATTAAACGTTCTGTTTTCTTCAGTCACTTTTCTTTTTTCAGAATTCTCCATAGTTGGCTTACCTTGGATCGAAAAATTAAAGAAATCGCGCACTGGCGGGTGTCAGGTATTGGCAGTGGTGACGTATATTAATAGCGATAAAAACACGTTGTAGCGGTGTGCTCACGCAGTCAGTAAACTGCAGTCGAATAACTTTATTCGAACTAAACAGCCTTGCTTTTAAGCCTCCCTCAACCCAGCCCCCATGGACGCAGATGCTGCAAAAGACGCGTACTCACAAACCCCCGTAGGCTATCTCCCTTAGCCGGAATGCTGGCTAATTGTGAGCCGTTTCGGATGTGCCAGGAAATGTGTCGCCACACTTAGATTGTACAAGATCACCATAATCTTCAAATTTAGAATTACATTTCAAAAGCTAACAAACTAACATAAAATACATTTTAATTAAATACTGACCAATTATTTCCCAAAGCCACAGGGAGCCGCAGCACAGAGGTGAAAGAGCCACAAATGGCTCAGGAGCCGCAGGTTGCCGACCCCCGATCTAGACCTTTCAATATTCCCTAGATTTCAAAGAGACCTCCCCTCATTCTTCTAAACATCTGCAAGTACAAGCCCAGAGCCATTAAATACTCCTCACAGGTTAACCCTTTCATTCCTGGGATCATTCTCATGAACCTCCTCTGGATCGTCTCCAATGGCAGCATGTCCTTCCTTAGATAGGGGGCCCAGAACCACTGACAGTTCTCCAAATGCGGTTGGACCAGTGCCCTAGTGCTCTCAGTGTCACGTCCTTGCTTTTTTTATCCTGGTCCTCTGGAAACGAATGCTGACATTGGAATTGCCATCCTTACCACCAACTCTGTCAAAGAGAAAGTCTAAGATAAAGTGTTGGCCTCATTTACAAACCCCAGATGGTGAACGTGCTGGAGACTGTTATCCCAGTTTGAGTTGGAATTAAATCCAGGTTCCGGAGTCATCGCAGCACCAGTTCTCCTGTCACCTATGGCTTTACTCTTTGCTCAGACAGAGGTTTAGCAATGCCCCTTGTATCGGTAAGCTTACATTTAGATTTCTCAGTTGGTTGCAGGCTGCATAAAGAGATGACTTTGTATCTTTGGAGAGCAGTGTGACCTGGAGTCTGGCTAGCAATGCAGAGACTGCAGGATGGACTGTACTGAAGCAGAAGCCAGTGATTCCATCTGCCAAGCTGGACGCGGTGTCCATGGCTGTTCACAGGCTTGGTGTCATCTCTGATCCTGAGCTGAGTTTTTCACCCCAAAATCCTCACCATCACTAAAGCCATCTGCCTCCAAACCTGTGTCAGTTCAGTCACTGCTCAAATCTTCATCTTTTGTCTTTTTAATCTGAAAATTACTATTGCAGTGCCTTGAAAGGTTGCGTTGCCTGTCTCATACAGCACAGAAACAGGCCCTTCCATGCCTGGTCCCATTGAATAGAATCATCTCAACTGCAGTGTCAAAACTTTGTCCACTTTACCAACTCACAGCTTCATCCACTGGCTTCTTCTGATCAATCTTCATGGATCCTTGCCCAGGAAATCGCAATTTCAAAATTCTCTTTCTTGATTTGCAACTTCCTCCTAGCCTAGACCCTTTTTCTATCCCTCTAACCTTCTGAGATCTTCTACACTTCTCTGCAGGCCTCTTCTCAAATTTAACTTCAAGCTCAAGTTCATTGTCACTCAAGCGTTAGACCATGAGATATAGGAGCAGGTATAGGCCACTTGGCCCATTGAGACTGCTCTGCCATTTCATCATGGCTGATCCATCTCCCTCTCAACCCCAGTCTCTAGCCTTCTCTCCGTATCCCTTCATACCCTGACTAATCAAGAATCTTTCAAACTCTGCCTTAAATACACCCAATGACTGGCCCTCCAAGCCACTTGTGGCAACAAATTCCACAGATTCACCTCGCTCTGGCTAAAGAAATTTCTCCGCATCTGCATTCTAAATGGATGTCCCTCTGTTCTGAGGCTGTGGCCTATGGGCTTAGACTCCCCCAACATCCTCTCCTCATCCACTCTATTAAGGCCTTTCAACTTTCAATAGGTTTCAATGAGGCGCCCCCTCAGTCAAGTATTCCGCCAAATGTAACAACATTCCTCTAGACCACACAGTAAATATTGTATACCTCACATACATAGCACAAAGTAATATTATCACCAATAATGTGCATATAGTATTCGATACAAGTTAAAGAGTAAATAGTATAATGCTGCTGGCACTCATACATGATGAGGCCTGTGTGGTAAAACTGGGAGTTCAGTCGTCTCACGGCCTGGGGGAAAGAGTCTGTTTCCAGTCCTAATACTATGGTACCTCCCGTCTGATGGTAGGGGGGTCAAACAGATTGCTGGATGGATGGGAGGGATCATCAACAACACTAAGGACCCTACGTAGGCAGTGCGCCTGATAAATATCTCTAATGCATTGAAGAGAGACCCCGATGATCTTCTCAGCAGTCCTCACCATCCTTTGTAGGGACTTGTGATCAGATACCTTGCATTTCCTTTACCAGATGGTGATGCAGCTGGTCAGGACACACTGATGGTGCTCCTAAAAAAATTGGCTAGAGTGGTGGGAGAGAGCCTCACTTGCCTCAATCTCCTCAGGAAGTGGAGACGTGGCTCTGCTTCTTTGACCAAAGAGGTGCTGTTGAGTGACCAGGTGAGATCATCCATGATGTGCACTCCCAGAAACTTGGTGATCAATTTTTTTCGTCTCCTAAATTCTGTTTGTGAACATCAAAGAACCACACCATCTGAACCGTGCCATCTTCTCGCAGCTACCGTTGGGCAGGAGGGCAGAAGGTCCAGAAGCCTGAAGTCCCACACCATCAGGTTCAAAACCAGCTGCTTCCCTTCAACCATTCAGTTCTTGAATCATCTTGCACCAACCTGCACAATCCTGATCTGAACCTTGGTACAGCAACACGATGACCACCTTGACTACAGTGGATTTTGTAATGTGCTCTTCTAATGGTTATGTATAATTTACGTTTATGTTTTTCTGATGCTTTCTTCAAAAGTTCGAAGTAACTTTTATTATCAAAGTAGATATATGTCACTATGTATTACCTTGAGATTTATTTTCATGTGGGGAAAGAAATACAATAGAATCAAAGAAAAACTACACACAAACATTGACTTGCAATGATGCTGCAAGTAAGTTTGTCATTGCATCTGTGTGTACATGTGCTTGTCTCTGTGACAATAAACTTAACTTTGGCTTTGATTCTTTCTACCTCTGCTCCTTAAAGGCTATGACTTTAAATGAGCCTTGTGGCCCACAACCTGTTCAAGTAACATCTTGTATGGCTTGGCATCAGATGATATCTTTTGTTACTGCAAGAGAAATTCATTTCAGTTGTACTTGGAGCTTGCATAATTGTCACTGAGTAACACTGTGGAAAGTGTTCTTCTGTCATTACTGAAGTGGTTTGCTGTAGGTTGAGTTTTGTTCACTCAAGTCATATCTGGTCTGTAAATGCTTAACACTGACACCAGGAGCGTAAATGTATAAATGTCTCAAGATTTGAGATTCAAGATTGTACAATGTCATTTCCAGTAAGGAGAGCAAAATGATTGTTACCCAGGATCCGATGCAACGTAACACAATAAGCTAAAGAACACAATAAATATAATGCTGTGCAAAATTCTTAGGCACATATAGATTAGTTAAGTCTGCACACTGCTAAGTGTGTTTTTAAATGTTGCTGCTGTAATGAAAGAATTTACCACTCAGGACCAATTAAGTATTTATTATTATTATTGTTATTGTTATTAATATAAGGGTGCCTAAGACCTTTGCATAGTACTGTAGTAATTTTATATACTGCACTGTACTGCTACCACCAGGAAAAACAGATTTCATGACATATGTAAGTGATGATAAACCTGATTCTGATACGGGTCTATTTTGTGGTCTGAGAGTGGGAAGGGGGCAGTGAGAGGGGAATGATGGTTGGGAAAAGGGAGAGGGGAGAAAGTGGGAAGCACCAGAGAGACATTCTGTAATGATCAATAAACCAATTGTTTGGAAGCAAATGACTTTTCCTGGTGTCTGAGGGCTGGTTATATCTGCACCAGTTCCACACCCTGCACCTGGCACTCCTTCTCTGCCACCTGTCCCACACCTCTCCACCCTCGCCATTCCCAACATCCTTTGCTTCCTCCAGAGTTACGAACTCGCTCTCCACTCCACATTGACAAATACAGTACTGTGCACAAGTATTGGGCACCCAAGCTATATCTATGTGCCCAGAACTAAATAAATACATAATATAGTTTATATACATTGATTTATTGTACGTCCATACAGTGAGGTTAGGCACAGGAGTGTCTACAGATAAGGTGGCTGCCAGGAAATGATAAAGTAGTGGTGGCTGGGGGTGTAGGTTATTGGGTGGAGGTGTTGATCAGCCTTAACACTTGGGGAAAGTAATTGTTTGTAAAGTCTGGTGGTCATGATGCGGAGTGGGTCAAACAGTCCATAAGCAGTGTGGGAGATGCTTTATGATTTTACTGGCCCTTTCTTGGCACCTTTCTGTCTATATGTCCATGACAGTGGGTAGGTTGGTGCCAGTGGTGGGTTGGACAGTGTCATTCTCATCGCTGGGACTACACGATTTGGTTAGGGATAACCGGGTTTGTCGGGAGTTGCTGAGGTGATGTGACCTATTCTGCGATGTATCGCCAAATCATCATCACTATGTGCCGTGTCATATGATATGGGCGATCATGGTGATAATGATTGTTCTTGGCAATTTTTACTACAGAATTGGCTTGCCATTGACTTCTTCTGGACAGAGTCTTTACCAGACAGGTGACCCCCAGCCATTATCAACACCCTCCAGAGATTGTCTGCCTGGCATCAGTGGTCGCATAACTAGGACTTGTGATCTGTACCAGCTGCTCATACAACCATCCACCACCTGCTCCCATGGCTTCACGTGACCCTAAACCGAGGGGGTGGGGAGATGCTACGCCTTGCAGAAGGGTGTAGGCTAGAGGTTCTTTACACCTCCTTTGGTAGAGACAACCTCCACCTCACCATCAGAAACATACAGCTAGTCTGATTATTCCAACGATGAGACACAATTAGAGAGGAGGTAGAAGAGCTCAAGGCCAGGTGCCAGACATATAACCTCTTCCTCAATGTCAACAAGACAAAGGAGATGGTTATCAACTTGAAGAGAACTCATGCCAGTCACACCCTTCAACACTGGCAGCGCAGTAGTAAAAACTGCAAGCTGTTTCAAACTCCTGGGAGTGCACATCTCACGCAACCTTTCATTGTCCCAGAAAACAACCTGCGCAATCAGGAAGGTTCACCACCCCATCCGTTTTCTGAGGAAGTGAAGGGAGCTGGACTATGCACATGTATGCACACATTTTTATTGGTGTTAACAGAGCCGTTTCCCTGTTGCCATGGGGATGGATGAACTCAATGCCAAATGCCAGGTGACTGTACCTGTGACCCTCAGAGCCACCAGCTTGTACTGTTTTTACCCTGGTGCTGGTTTGATTTGGATTTCAAGAAATCAGGAAAGGGGGTAGCTTCAAAGGGGATGTGAGGAACAAGTTTTTTGCACAGAGAGTGGTGGGTGCTGGAATGTGCTGCCTGGGGTGGTGACGGAGGCAGATACGTTAGGCACTTTTTAACAATGTCTTGATAAGCACATGAACGTAAGATAATTGGAAGGATATAGACATTGTGTAGACAGAAGAAGTTAGCTGAGTTGGCCATCTGATTACTAATTTAACTGGTTCAGCACAACATTACAGGCCAAGAGGCCCATTCCTGTGAGGTACTCTTCTATGTTCTACAGTAGGTTCTAAACAAGTGCTATGAACCAACTCCCCAAGGTTTACACTGAAATCCCAGCAGATGACTCATAGAGCACTTTCATTAAAGTGAGCTTAGACTGTCAGCCACTGAGTTAGAGGCAGACCACAAGTGACTAACTGTGACTGAGCCTCCCAACTCAGGATCAAAACTACTCAACCTAGCGTCTGCTTCGGTATCTTTCTCTTGATCATTTCCCAGCAAAAGGAAGCAGAATATAACTGAATGTTGTGCAAAGCACAGTTCTTGCATTGATCTACTCAACAGTCAACCAGCTTCTGGAAGCTTCTTCAGAATCCAGTCCGGTTTATTATCGCTGACGTTTGTTGCGAAATTCATGTTCTGTGGCAGCAGTGCAATGCAATATCTCATTTATTCATTGAGGTATCATGTGGAATAGGCCGAGCAGCCCCCAGTTTAATTCTAGCCTGATGACAGGACAATTTACAATGACCAATTAACGTAGCAGCCAGTACGTCTTTGGACTGTGGGAGGAAACCGGAGCACCCAGAGGAAACCCATGCGGTCACGGGGATAACGCTCAAAGTTCAAAATAAACCTTATTATCAGAGTAACTATATGACACCACATACAATCCTGAGATTTATTTTCCTGTGGGCATACTCTGCAAATCTACAGATTAGTGACTGTAACAGGATCAATGAAAAATCAACCAGAGAGCAAAAGACAACATACTGTGCAAATTCAAATATAAATAAATAGCAATAAATAATGAGAACATGAGGTAATGAGGTAAAGAGTCCTTAAAGTGAGATCACTGGTTGTGAGACCATCTTAATAGATGAGTGTCGCTATCCCTTTTGCTCGAGAGCCTGATAGCTGAGGGGCAGTAACTGTTCTTGAACCTGGTGGTGCAAGTCCTGAGGCACTTGTATCTTTTAGCTGATGGCAGCAGTGAGAAAAGAACACGCCCAGGGTAGTGGAGATCCCTGATGATGGATTCTGCTTTCCTACAACAGTGTTTCATGTAGGTGTGCTCAGTAGTTGGGAAGGCTTTGCCCACGATGTACTGGGCCGAATCCACTGCATTTTGTAGGATTTTCCATTCAAATATATTGGTGTTCCCATACCAGGCCATGTTGCATCCAGTCAATGCAGCCACCATGCATCCATAAAAGTTTGTCAAAGTTTCTGATGGCATGCCGAATCTCTACAGACTCCTGAGGAAGCAGAGGTGTTGTCGTGTTTTCTTTGCAGTTACATTTATATGATGGGTCCAGGACAGGTCCTCTGAGAGAGATTCATCCAGGAATTTAAAGTTGCTGACCCGCTCCACCTCTGTTCCTCCATTGAGGATTTGCTCACGGACCTCTGGTTTCCCTCTCCTGAAGTTTACTGGGCTTGCTAACAGTGAGTGAGAGGTTGTTGTTATGACACCACTCAGCTGAATTTTCAATCTCCCTCCTGTAGGCTGATTCATCACCACCTTTGATACAGTCCCCAAACACCTTACAGACAGCAGCAGGAATTGAATCCAGCTCACCAGTACTGTAAAACATCATGCTAGCCACCACACTACCGTATCACCTCATAAAATATAATATACATAAACTATAACAAGAGATATATATTAAATAATTAGGTAAATAGTGCGAAAGAGAGGAAAAACTGTTAGGTAGTGTACATGGGTTCATTGTCCATTCAGAAATCTGATGATGGATGGGAAGAAGCTGTTCTGAAAACACTGAGTGTGTGTCTTGGGCCTCCTGTACCTCATCTTTGGCAGTAGTAATGAGAAGAGGACGTGTCCAGGGTGGTAAGGGTCCTTAGTGATGGATGCTCCTTCTTGATGTATCACCTTGTGGAGATGTCATTGGTGGTGGGGAGGCTGGTGCCAGATGGAGCCGGCATTGAAGGATTGGAGAAACATACAGAGAATGACTGGTCACACACTGTCACGCATACAGTGCCAACAGCCAACATGAGACAAAACACACCCAGTGGACATTGTACACCTGCTCATTAATGCAAATATTTAAACAGCCAATCATGTGGCAGCAACAAGCATGCAGACATGGTCAAGAGGTTCAGTTGCTGTTCAGACGGAATATCAGTATGCAGGAGAAATGTGATCCAAGTGACTTTGACCATGGAATGAGTATTGGTGTCAGAGGGGGTGGATTGAGTATCTCAGAAACTGCTGAAATCCTGGGATTGTCACACAAAACTGTCTCTACAGTTTGCAGAGAACAGTGTGACTTGTGAGCAGCAGTTCTGTGGATGAAAACGTTTTGCTGACGAGGGAGGTCAGAGGAGAATGGCCAGACTCTTCCAAGCTGACAGGAAGGTGACAGTAACTCAGATAACTCCGTATTACAACAGTGATGTGCAGAAGAGCTTCTCTAAACATCAAACCTTGAAGTGGATGGGCTACAGCAACAGAAGACCATGAACATACTCACTGTGGTCATTTTATTAGTTACAGGAGGCACCTAATACAGTGGCCGCTGAGTATATACCTTTGGCAAAATACATTGAATGGAAGATGGTTGCATAATATAGTTACACAAAATGCTGGAGGAACTCTGCAGGCTAGGCAGCATCTATGGAAAAAAATAGAGTTGACATTTTGGGCCAAAACCCTTTGGCAGGATTGGTTTCCCAGCATCTGTTTGTGTACATAATATAGTTTTTGCATATACAGTCAACCCTTATCACCCATAGTAATACAGGCTTCTGATAAGTAAGAAGGAACGTTATCAAATCATCTCCAACCTGACCAAAGTTTGTGATATTACTGTATATTCACACTTCCAAAATTGTTCCATCATAAGGAAGGAATAGGTTCTACAATTTGAATTTAACATGTGCTTAACATAAGAAATGAAAATATTTTCTCCCTGTAAGTGCCTGTTAGGAGAGTATATAGTGACCGAGACAGTACTTTGACGATAAATTTACTTTGAATTTTGAACTTTAGCTCTGAAAAACGAAAGATAAAGTTGTCAGCAAATCAAAAGAAGTCAGGTATTCCAGAGCACCAGTGAGCCTGAAGTATTTCATTCATGAAGTGTAGTGCAGGTGTGACATTGTATCAGTCTAATTAAAGGCAGGTAGTCTGCACTCTATTTATGACACACCTGTGCTGAATTCTAAATGCTTGTATTGACTAAACATTAACAGATAACTGTCTCTTACACTCAGTGGCCACGTTATTAGGTACACCTGCTCATTAATGCAAATATTTAATCAGCCAATCATGTGGCAGCAACTCAATGCATAAAAGGATGCAGACATGGTCAAGAGGTTCTGTTGTTGTTCAGACCAGAATGGGGAAGAAATGTGGTCTAAGTGACTTTGACTGTGGAACGAACGAATGCCAAACAGGGTGGTTTGAGTATCTCAGAAACAGATCTCCTGGGATTTTCACACACAACAGTCTCTCGCACATGTTCCCAACCAGGAATCAATGGATGCCTTGCTCAATGGTGTTGGTCCATGGTTAAAGAGAGTTGTGAGTTCTGCAGAGATTACAGAAAATAGTGCAAATAACAAAAAGAAAAAAAATCCAGTTCTGTGGGCAAAAATGTCTTCTTAATGAGAGAGGTCAGAGGAGAAAAGCCAGACTGGTTCAAGCTGACGGGAAGGCAACAGTA
Organism: Hypanus sabinus; assembly: GCF_030144855.1. Taxonomy (NCBI): domain Eukaryota; kingdom Metazoa; phylum Chordata; class Chondrichthyes; order Myliobatiformes; family Dasyatidae; genus Hypanus; species Hypanus sabinus. The sequence goes on from NC_082731.1 coordinate 46,833,457, forward strand.
ACTCAAATAACCACACATTAGATCGGTGGTGTGTAGCAAAGCAACTCTGAACACACATGTTGAACGTTGAAGTGGACAGGCGACAGCTACACTCAGTGTTCTCTTTATTAGCTACCGGAAGTTGCTGGGCAGAAGGTCCTGTCTCCATGCTGAATAATGCTTCATTTCAGTGACTGAGTTTGACACTTGGCTTCTCAAACCCAGCTGATCTGTTCAGGAGAATGAAAGAACGATTTTCAGTGCTGGTTTGAGTTTCCATCTCTGCTGTATTTTAGTGTGATAATATAAGGTGAGGTGTCTGTATCTTTGACGAACCTAGGGGTGTGTGCTTACCCCACTGCTGTACTCTCTCTACACCCAGAACTGTGTGGCTGGGCGCAGCTCAAACACCATCTGACCACAACTACAGAATTTCTGACGGTGATGAGGAGGCGTACAGGAGCTGCAAAGTCAGCGACACTGAGACTGAAGGATTGATTGTGGAAGGGGAAGTTGGGGGAACACACATCAGGGGGTTGGCAATGGAATCAATGAGTAGTTTCAGGTTCCTGGGCATCAACTCTCTGAAGGTCTATCCTGATGCAGTTACAAAGAAGGCACAACAGCATCTACATTTAATTAGGACTTGGTCCGTCACTATTGGACGCTCACAAATTTCTACAGAATTTCAACGGAGGGCATTCTAACTGGTTGCTTCACTGTCTGGTGTGGAGATACCAAAGGGCTGGAAGAAGTCTGCCCCACCATTTCATCATGGCTGATCCATTTTCCCTCTCAGCCTCAATCTCTTGCCTTCATGCCCTATTAATCAAGACGCTATCAACCTCTGCCTTAATTATACCGAGTGACTTGGCCTCCACATCTGCCTGTGGAATTCCACAGATTCACCACTCTCTGGCTGAAGAAATTCTCCTCATCTCCATTGTAAAAGGACGCCCCTCTATTCTGAGACAGGGTGCTCTGGACAGAGGGGCACTAACCTACCCACCATCAACGACATTTTTTAAAAGATGATGTCTCAAGATGCTGATCATAAAGGACCTGACTATCCAGGACATGCCCTCTTCTCATTGGCAGGAGATAAGGGAGCCTGAAGGCACACACACAACATTTCAGAAATAGTTTTTTCCCCTTCCACCATCAGAAGTCTGAACCCATAAACACAACCTCACTATTTTGCTCTTTTTACCGAGTTTGTTTAATCTTATATAACCTTGTTGCAACATATAGAATTTTCTTTAAAAACTGCGCTGTACTTCTGTTGCAAAACAATGAATTTGGCATCAAATGTCAGTCACAATAAACCCAATTTTGATTTGGGTTTGGTACGTTGTCAGACTGCTGGTTAGAGGAGAGTAAACGACCAGAGTCCCTTTTCCTGCTGACCTGATGGAAGTGGCTTTGCCGGTATCGGGGTGATTTGAGGGGCTGCCTCTCACCCTTGGACACTGCCCCGTGACGTGACAGGGGAGGAGCCTGGTGATGTCAGGGAAGAGGAGTTTCCACACACAATGTCAGCTCCCGGTCTCCATCTAACCAGCAGTGTGGAGGGATAACACAGTCGAACATCATCCACCGGAGAGCCAGACACCCAGTAAGTGCAAAACTAAGTAATTCGTTATATTAATGCACTTTGGCAATGCAGCGCAGATCTGCTCTTTAAGATAAGTTAGATGCGTACAATTTATAAAATCGCGAGTCCTCCAGCTTGAATGGGAGAGATTGCTGTGGTGTTTTGGATACTCCAGTCATTTAATTTTGCAAGTGTTTTGCGAGGAGCTGTTCCTTCGCGATTTATTATTTAATGTTAGTACCACAAAGCGGACCCTTACTTCCAACCCTGAACCCTCCGCGACCCCGCTGTGCCCTGCCTGCGGGGCTTCTCGATGCAGAAATCTGTCCCGGAGGCTGCTGCAGCTTCTGCAGGGTTTTGAACGTGTTGGCAGCCGGAGAGGGGCGGGGGGTGGTTGAGGTGTGGGGGTGGGCCCAGTGGTGCAGTGCGTTGTTGCGATGGGCCTGGATGGGGATGCTGGCTCCTGCGCTGTCATTCAGCACTCCGACTGCAACAGAAGCGGCAGTGGGGTGGGGGGAGGAATCAACTCCAAAAGAAATAATGCGGAGAAATAGCGGAGATGCCTCTGCTCTTCTGAGTTGCCGTCCCTGATTTTTTTTTCTCTGTCTGTGTGTGTGTGTGTCTGTTCTGCCTTGGCCACTGCGAGTCGGAGACTGGAGATACAGACGTCCGTGCCGCTCTTGGTCGACAGCGGGCTGCAGCTCCCGAGGTACCAGCCTGCCGCTGGGATCTCTGCACAGCTGCCATTTCTGGTGCCTGAGCGGAGAAAAGGGCTCACACCTATGGCTGTTTATTTCTCTCCCCCAACAAGGGAACCATTAACTCCGCCAAGGTCATGGCTAACTCCCCAGCACCAAGAATTTATAACGCTGGCTTCAGAATTCCCACCAAACGGCGATGAAATTGATGTGTGGTTAGGAAACATGGGTGTTAATCTACAAACACCAGAGATTCTGCAGATGCTGGAAATCCAGATTAACACACACACACACACACACACACACACACACATTGCTGGAGGGACTCAGCAGGTCAGGCAGCAACTATGGAGAGGAGTAAACAGTCGATCCTTCGGGCCGAGACCCTTCATCAGGACTGAAGAAGGGTCTAAGACAGAAACGTCGACGCTTTATTTTTCTCCATAGACGCTGCCTGACCTGCCCGTGGCACTCTCTACACAGCAAGATTCCACCGGCATTTAAAAGGTGAGGAATCGTTGGGCTGATGAAAATCAGCCAGGGCCACTGCAGTAAAAGGGAGAAAGTACTGCATATGTCAAAAGTCAAATTTATTGTCATCTGCACAATTGCATGTCTGCATGGGTGCAATGAGAAACAGCATCGCAGAGACAGAGAAACAGAGACACAACATTGGCAATTAAGACAGAAATTCCACAAAATTATTCAGTACCTGTGGAGATTCTTGTCTTAGGAATTCACTCATTACATGCCCCGTCTTAAAAATGACATATCTTCAATTTGGGTAGCGGGATGGAGATAGTTTCTGCCAAAGGAGGCATAAGGAGCTCCTTCTCCCCTCCAGACCTCCGATTAGCCTTGAACAAAGTGTTGCGTCTGCTTAGCCCCCCATCAGGGTTACGTGAAGCCCTGCGAGCAGGGTCGTTCGAGCAGCCGGTGCCCACTGATGCCAAGCAGACCATCTCTGGCCGGAGTCACACATCACTACCCAGAAGAAGGCAATGGCAAACCGCTTTAGTAGATTTTTTTTCAAGAACAATCATGGTCATGAAAAGACTGATCGCCCACATCGTAGGACAGGGCGCAAAACGCATGAACAATCTCTTGAATGGATTTGAAAGTATCTGCAACAGTAATCTACCCCCTCAGTATGGAACTGGGCAGCTTACTGGCTCACGTGATCAAAGCACAAGTGAGTTACTGTAATACTGTAGGACCCGGCCTTTTGGGTCAATGTATCCATACTGACCATGGTGCGTAGGGTCCGGCCTTATGGGTCAATGTATCCATACTGACCATGGTGCGCAGGGCCAGGCCTTTTGGGTCAACGTATCCATACTGACCATGGTGCGTAGGGACAGGCCTTATGGGTCAATGTATCCATACTGACCATGGTGCGTAGGGACAGGCCTTATGGGTCAATGTATCCATACTGACCATGGTGTGTAGGGCCAGGCTCTTTGGGTGAATGTATCCATACTGACCATGGTGCGCAGGGCCAGGCTTTTTGGGTGAATGTATCCATACTGACCATGGTGCATAGAACCCGGCCTTATGGGTCAATGAATCCATACTGACCATGGTGTGCAGGGCCCGGCCTTATGGGTCAATGTATCCATACTGACCATGGTGCGCAGGGACAGGCCTTATGGGTCAATGTATCCATACTGACCATGGTGCGCAGGGACAGGCCTTATGGGTCAATGTATCCATACTGACCATGGTGTGCAGGGCCCGGCCTTATGGGTCAATGTATCCATACTGACCATGGTGCGCAGGGACAGGCCTTATGGGTCAATGTATCCATATTGACCATGGTGCGCAGGGACAGGCCTTATGGGTCAATGTATCCATACTGACCATGGTGTGCAGGGCCCGGCCTTATGGGTCAATGTATCCATACTGACCATGGTGCGCAGGGACAGGCCTTATGGGTCAATGAATCCATACTGACCATGGTGCGCCTTTTGGGTCAACGTATCCATACTGACCATGGTGCGCAGGGCCAGGCCGTTTGGGTCAACGTATCCATACTGACCATGGTGCGTACGGCCAGGCCTTTTGGGTAAATGTATCCATACTGACCATGGTGCGCAGGACCCGGCCTTATGGGTCAATGAATCCATACTGACCATGGTGCGCCTTTTGGGTGAATGTATCCATACTGACCATGGTGCGTAAGGCCAGGCCTTTTGGGTCAATATATCCACACTGACCATGGTGCGCAGGGACAGGCCTTTTGGGTCAATATATCCATACTGACCATGGTGCGCCTTTTGGGTGAATGTATCCATACTGACCATGGTGCGCAGGGCCAGGCCTTTTGGGTGAATGTATCCATACTGACCATGGTGCGCAAGACCCGGCCTTATGGGTCAATGAATCCATACTGACCATGGTGCGCCTTTTGGGTGAATGTATCCATACTGACCATGGTGCGTAGGGCCAGGCCTTTTGGGTCAATGTATCCACACTGACCATGGTGCACCGGGTGAGGCCTTTTGGGTGAATGTATCCATACTGACCATGGTGAGCAGGGCCAGTCCTTTTGGGTGAATGTATCCATACTGACCATGGTGCGCATGGCCAGGCCTTTTGCGTGAATGTATCCATACTGACCATGGTGCCTAGGGCCAGGCCTTTTGGGTGAACGTATCCATACTGACCATGGTGAGCAGGGCCAGGCCTTTTGGGTGAATGTATCCATACTGACCATGGTGCGTACGGCCAGGCCTTTTGGGTGAATGTATCCATACTGACCATGGTGCGTACGGCCAGGCCTTTTGGGTGAATGTATCCATACTGACCATGGTGCGTAGGGCCAGGCCTTTTGGGTCAACGTATCCATACTGACCATGGTGCGCAGGGCCAGGCCTTTTGCGTGAATGTATCCATACTGACCATTGTGCGTAGGACCAGGCCTTTTGGGTGAATGTATCCATACTGACCATGGTGCCTAGGGCCAGGCCTTTTGGGTGAATGTATCCATACTGACCATGGTGCGTAGGGCCAGGCCTTTTGGGTGAATGTATCCATACTGACCATGGTGCGTACGGCCAGGCCTTTTGGGTGAATGTATCCATACTGACCATGGTGCGTAGGGCCAGGCCTTTTGGGTCAACGTATCCATACTGACCATGGTGCGCAGGGCCAGGCCTTTTGCGTGAATGTATCCATACTGACCATGGTGCGTAGGACCAGGCCTTTTGGGTGAATGTATCCATACTGACCATGGTGCCTAGGGCCAGGCCTTTTGGGTGAATGTATCCATACTGACCATGGTGCGTAGGGCCAGGCCTTTTGGGTCAACGTATCCATACTGACCATGGTGCGTAGCCCTATTCGCCTACGCTTGGCCCAAATCCCTCGAAACCAGGAGTTTCCAACTTTTTTCATGCTATGAACCAAAACCGTTAAACAAAGGGTCCATGGAGCCTAAACCTCTAAAATCCATTATTGTCCAATTATCTTCTAAAATAAGATTAGCTTTATTTGATACATGTGAATTGCAACATTGAAACATACAGTGAAATGCGTCTTTTGTATCAGTGACTGACAGTCGTGGGATGTACTGGGGGCCGTCTGCAAGTGTCGCCACGCCTCAAGCACCAGCGTAGCATTCCCACAATTTACTGATCCTGACCTGTAAGTCTGCTTTGGAATGTAGGAGGAAACTGGAGCACCTGGGGGAAACCTATGTGGTCATGTGGCAAACATACAAACTCCTTACAGACAGAGGCAGAAATTGAACCGTGATCAACAATTTTACACCTGACACTATAAAGCATTGTACTTACTGCTACACTACTGTGCTGCCCTCTTTATCCTTTATCATTCCTGAGTGAAGAAGGGTCTTGGCCAAAATATTGACTGTTTCTTCTTCTCCATAGATGCTGCCTGACATACTGCTATTATGGGCTCAGCTCAAGCCATGGCCAGTAGCTTACAAAATTGCTTGTTTTGTTTTTCAGACTTCTCAGAGGACCTGCTGAACCCCACACTGTTGCTGAGTGAGATCTGTTGTCCAGGTCAGAGACAGGGAGCATTATGGAGAATAATCTGGAAAATAATATGGACCCACGTTCAGAACAGGATGAGATGCAACGATGTGCTGACCAGATCACAGATGAGGTAAGTGGCCAATGTGTGACAGAGAGGGGTTGCTTAAGAGCAGATGTAAGGGGCAAGAAGCAGCTAAAGGTGGAATTGACACTAGCTGCCTGATGATTAATTTTCCAAGGACAGTCACCTTATTGTGGTGGTGAGCTCCTGAGAGTGACACTGTCTGGAGTTTAACTCCTGGTAGGGTCACCCATGGCGATAAGGTCGAGGGGGAGGCTCCAGCCAAAGAACGATCCAATGAAGACCTCAGCCGTGGTGCTGGCAGAAGGTGGATGACCCATCACAAGGGCAGTGAAGTGTGACGATCAGCAGGTGGTGGGGGGGTGGGCAGGATTGTGTGGCCTGTGCCACTAACTGGCCCACACTGTGAACCCCAGATTGGCCCCTCCAGCCACCTGAGGACCCACAACCCCTCAGGAGAGCATCAGACTTAACTCGAGTGATTGGGTTATTTCTGAGGCAGGATCACAGACAGAGGTTCTGAGTAATTAATTAAATATTATAGGTAATGATTGTCATGCATTGGAGTTTGCTTTCGTTGTGAGAGGACCAGAATATAAAAGCAAGAATGCAATGCTGAGGCTTTACAAGGCATCGGTCAGACCGCACTTGTGAGCACTTTTGGACCTCTTATCTAAGAAAATATGTGCTGACATTGGAGAGGGTCCAGAGGCAGTTCACAGTAATGAATCTGGGATTGAAAGCGTTATCATATGAGAAAAGTCTGATGGCTCTGGGCCTGTACTCACTGAAATTTCAGAATATTGAAAGGCCCAGATAGATGTTTTCTATTGTCGGTGAGTCTAAGACCAGAGGGCTCAGCCACAGGATAGAAGGATGCCCTTTAAATAGAGATGAGAAGCAATTTTTTTAGCCTTCGGGTTAGTGAATCTGTGCAATTCATTGTCACAGATGCCTGTGGAGGCCAAGTGTTTTGTGTATATTTAAAGTGGAGGTTGATAGGTTCTTGATTAGTCAGGGCATCAAAGATTACAGGGAGGACAATGGGGTTGAGAGGGATAATAAATCAGCCATGTTGATATGGCAGAGTAGACTCAGTGGGCCCAATGACCTAATTCTGCTCCTACGTCTAATGGTCAAAGACCCCATCTGACTGAAGTCCTCCAAGGAAAGCAGTCTGCTGTATTTGCCTGGTCTGTCCCTTGTGCAATATCAGACTAGTTGACTCTTTAAAGTGGTCAGGTCAGCCACTCAGTTTGGGGTGAATTGGGGATGGGTTGAATATATTTACCTGGTCAGCAATGATTGAACCTGTGAATAAGAAAATGGCCGGTAATATTTCAGCAGAGTTCTTCACCAAAGAGTGAAGATGGAAAAAAGGAGAGGAAGAGCGTGAGAATAGATGCTATGCCTTCTATGCTTATTGGGAATATTTAAAGCCTACCGAATGGTGAAAGGCCTTGATAGAGTGGATGTGGAGAGGCTGTTTCCTATAGTGGGGCAGGCTAAGACTAGAAGACACAGCCTCAGGATAAAGGGGCGTTCTTTTAGAACGGAGATGAGGAGGAATGTATTTAGCCAGAGAGCGGTGAATCTGTGGAATTCGTTGCCATAGGCAGCTATGGAGGCCAAGTCTTTATGTATATTTAAGGCAGAGGTTGATAGATTGGTCAGGACATGAAGGGATACGGGAGAAGGTGGGAGGTGGGGCTGAAAGGAAATATAAATCAGCCATGATGAAATGTCGGAACAGACTTGATGAGCTCCTATCACAAACAGAAAATCTGCAGATGCTGGGAATCCGAGCAACACACTCAAAATGCTTGAGGAATGCAGAAGGCCAGGCAGCATCTATGGAAAAGAGTACAGTCGACGCTTCAGGCCGAGACTCTGCAGCAAAACTCTTCTATTTCTGTTCTGGTCTTATAATTAAGTTAATGGTATTGGCAGTAATGGTGGAGCTGATTGAAGTCCAAAAGGGAACCTTATGGATGTAATACTGATACCATTCAGAATGAGCAACTTTTAACAATGTTTCTCAAAAAAACTGGAAATAGTATTATTATTTATAATAATACTTGATTTGTAGTATTATTTATTGTTTGTTTTTGTATTTGCACTGATTGTCTTTTCTTGTACGTTGGCGGTTTGTCAGTCTTTGTGTGTAGTTTTTCATTGTATTGAATGTCTTTGTTCTACTGTAAATGCCTGCAAGAAAATGAATGTTTGGGTGACAAATATGTACTTTGATAATAAACTTACTTCTGAACTTCTTTGCACTTTGAGTGCAGAAGGCTTATGAGGATGCTATAATGAAAGGTTGGGCAGGCTAGAACTTTCATGGAACATATATTAGATTGAGGGGTGACCTTGTTCATTCATTCATTACGTACCGTGTCGTATGACATGGGCGATCACAATCTTTCCAAGACCATGATTGTTCTTGGCAAATTTTTCTACAGAAGTGGTTCCCCATTGCCTTCTTTGGGGCAGTGTCTTTACAAGACGGGTAACTCTTCAGAGATTGTCTGCCTGGCGTTAGAGGTCCCATAACCAGGACTAGTGATCTGCACCGGCTGCTCATACGACCATCCACCACTTGCCCCCATGGCTTCACCTGACCCTGATTGGGGGCTAAGCAGGTGCTACACATTGCCCAAGGGTGGCCTGCAGGCAAGCGGAGGGAAGGATACATCTCTACCTCCTTTGGTAGAGACGTATCTCCACCCCACCATCTGAAAGGGATCATGAGGTCCACAGACAGGTTGAATACACTTGGTTTTTATCCCTGGATTATGGAATCGAGAACTAGGTGGCATCAGTTTAAAGTGACGGGGAGATATTTAATAGAAACCTGAGGGGTAACTTTTTCACTCAGAATGGTCCATGTATGGAATGAGCTGCCAGAGGAAGTAGTTGAGGAAGCTACAGTCCTGTGTAAAACTCTTAGGCACATATAAGTAGCTAGGAAGCTTAAGACTTCTGCACAGTACTGTAGTAATTTTCTGTATTGCACCATACTGCTGGCCCAGAAACAAATTTCATGACATATGTGAATGATGATAAATGTGATCCCGATATGGGTCTGTATTGTGGACTGAGAGTGGGAATGGGACAGGGAGAGGGGAATCGTGGTTGGGAAAAGAGAAACGGAGAGAGGAGGGAGCAGGAAGCACCGAGAGACATTCTGTAATGATCAATAAACTAATTGTTTGGAATCACATAACCTTGACTGATGTCTCAGGGCTGGGTGTGTTTGTACCTACACCACCGCACCCCCTCCCCGCCCTGGCACTCTTTCTCTGTCACTCCTCCCACGGCGCTCCACCCTCGCCATTCCCAACATCATTTGCTCCCAGCAGATCTACCAACTCGTTCTCCAGTCCACGTACTGTGCTGAAGTCTCGGTCTCCCTAAAATCCGTATGCACCTTGAGAGGAGGCAGCACGCTGCAGTAGCTCCATGTGTTTGTTCCTCTTAACATCAGCTTCTTTTGTTTATTTTTGTACTAGCTAGACATCTTATTTTTAAGGTAACTTTTTTTTTATTCTGTCCTGCTTCCTTTTAATATTTGTATATCTGTGCACTTGTAATGCTACTGTGACACTAATTTCCTTTGGGATCAATAAAAGATCTACAGTGTGTGTGCTGCACTGTACTGTACATTAACAACATTTAAAAGTCACTTGGAGGAGTACAGGGATCGGAGGGGAGATGGGTAAATGGGATCAGTGCAGGAAGACGCTGTGGTCAGGTTTTTTAGGCTACAGAGACTGTTTCTGTGCTGTGTGTCTCTGTCAACTTAAGATGTTATTAATGTCATTGTAAAGAAAGATATTGCATGAGACGAGGATCAAAGATAGCAAAGGATAGAAAAGGGTTCTCAAAGTAGGTTAAACATCTGTCTAGGTGTCAGGTTTGCTGAAGTTGCAGGTTTGCAGAGCCCCATACAAGAGAGCAGCACCAGAGGGCTGGACTGATGACAGGGTTACATGTACATGTCTGCTCACAAAGGAGTAGAGGAATAATCTGGCTAATTACTGTCCACTCAGCCTAACGTGCCTTTGGAAAAAAACAGTGAGAGACAATAATCAGACACATTTGCGGGCACTTCGAAAGAATGAAGGCAAGGAGCATTATATTTGTCTGAAGGCTGGATTGTTTGATGAAGTCCCATCGAGTGGCTAGGGAGGATAGTGCTATTACTGTATTTAAAGATGTTCGTTAACTTGTTGCAGGAGGGCAGGACCTCACAGCTCTTGAGACCCTGGTTCAGTGCCGAGTTCTGGTGCTATCTGTGCGGAGTTTGCACGCTCTCCCAGTAACCATGGGTGTTCTGCTTTCCATCCCAATTCCAAGGGCGTGTTGGTTGGAATATAGAACATAGAACAGTACAACACAGTGCAGGCGCTTTGGCCAATTGCAGTGTGCCGACTTTTTAACCAATGCTAAGGTCAATCTAACCCTTTCCTCCCACATGGCCCTCCATTTTTCTGTAATCCATGTGCCTATCTAAGAGTTTCTTAAATGCCCCAAATGTATTTGTCTCTACTATCACCCCCGGTAGTGGGTTCAATGCACTCACTACTCTCTATGTAAAAAAAACACTTATCTCTGACCTACCCCCTATACTTTCCTCCAATTATCTTAAAGTGGTGCCTCCTTGTTTTAGTCATTTCCACCCTGGGAACAGTTCTCCGGCTGTCCACTCTATCAATGCCTCTTATCGTCTCGTACACTTCTATCGAGTCACCTCTCATCCTCCTCACCTGCAGCAAATCAGGAGGACCCTTGGGTGCTCAGTGCTGCCAGTCCAACGGACTTGCTGATTATTGGATGTTGCTCCTGTTAACATCCTGACCACTTCTGTAAGGAGCTTGTATGTTCTCCCTGTGGAACGCCTGGGTTTCCTCCCACAGTCTAAAGACGGACTGGTTCAGAATTGGTCATTGTAAATTGTCTCGTGATTAGGTTAGCGTTAAAGCAGGGGTTATCAAGGGTTGTTGGGTAAAGGGACAATTATGCACAGTATCCCTAAATAAATAAATGGTGGGACTATTGATACTAAGTAAGCTAAAATACAGAAAGCAGATAGAAACAGTTGACTATTTTTAATTACCAATGACACGGATTAGTGTGCTTTATATTATTCATTTGAAATAATTTCTTACGACAGTGATGTCTGAAAGGCAGCAAGTAATATTTTAGATGAGTCTAGAGAAGCAGTTGAATTGGTTAATGCAGAGAGGACTATGGACCAAGTGTTGGTAATGGGATTATTACAGAAGGGTGCTACGATTGATATCCATAGCCCTCTATTTTTCTAAGCTCCATTTACCTATCCAGGAGTCTCTTAAAAGACCCTATCATATCCGCCTCCACCACCGTCACCCCAGCTCATTCCATACACTCACCACTCTCTGTGACTTACCCCTGACATCTCCTCTGTACCTGCTTCCTTCTTGTGCCTTCTCACGTTAGCAATTTCAGCCCTGGGAAAAAGCCTCTGACTATCCACACAATCAATGCCCCTCATCATCTTATACACCTCTATCAGGTCACCTCTCATCCTCTTGTCGCTCCAAGGAGAAAAGCCCGGGTTCACTCAACCTATTCTCATAAGCCATGCTCCCCAATCCAGGCAACGTCCTTGTAAATCTCCTCTGCACACTTTCTGAGGTTTCCACATCCTTCCTGTAGTGAGGTGACCAGAACTGAGCACAGTACCCCAAATTGGTCTGACCAGGGTCCTATATAGCTGCAACATTACCTCTCTGTTCTTAAACTCAATCCCACAGTTGATGAAGACCAATGCACCATATGCTTTCTTAACCACAGAGTCAACCTGCTCAGTAGCTTTGAGCGTCCTATGGACTTGGACCTCAAGATCCCTCAGATCCTCCACACTGCCAAGAGTCTTAACATTAATGCTATGTTCTGCCATCATATTTGACTTACCAAAATGAACCACCTCACACTTTCTGGGTTGAACTCCATCTTCTACTTCTCAGCCCAGTTTTGCATCCTATTGATATCCTGCTGTAACCTCTGATAGCACTCCACATTATCCACAACACCCCCAAATTTTGTGTCAATGCTTGAATCTGACTGTAACATCGAAGTGGTGGGACAAGGGACTGTGGTGTCTGACTGTGACATGGAAGTGATGGGACAAGGAACTGTGCTGAATGACTCTGACTGTGACATGGAAGAGTTTCCATTCGTACGAAAGAGTTTAGATGGTGAAGGCCAGTGTTGAAGATCATAGATGAAAACACATTTCATCACTTTCCAGCTCAATTTGCACATTCTTTGACTGATTTCAGAGTTAACAAATCTATGAATTTCAGTCTTCACACTATCAAACGCACTACAATCCTCTCCAATAGAACGTTTCAAATAAATCCTGCCCTAAACCTCTCCTTTTCTTAATCAATCTTTTTATTAATTAAATAAAAGAGTACATATATATTTAAACAAGAGGACAATTATCTCAAATATCTATATCAATAACAATTCATATAAAGGTAAAATAAACATTATAAAGATCATACAGTATTAATCTAATAGTATGCAATAAATATTATTATATTTGTTTTTTATTTTTGTATTTGTACAGTTTGTTGTCTTTTGCACACTAGTTGTTTGTCCATCCTGTTGTGTGCAGTTTTTCACTTAATCTGTTGTGTATCTTGTATTTACTGTGAATGCCCACAAGAACATTAATCTCATTATGTGTGTTTTGATAATGAATTAACTTTGTTTTGTTTCTCTGTATTCATTAGGGCTCTGCCATTCTTTGTGTTTGTCCTACCCTGATCACTGCCTCCAAAATGCATCATCTTGACACTAATCATAAGTAAAATCTATCGGTACTTTTCTGCCCTTCTTAACAATATCATCCTACAGCCAAAAACTATCCTCACTATTGAAAGAAATTGTTCTGTGACCTGTGAATTTACTAATCATACTGTACCTCCAACATTCATGTGCAAATTATTACTGAATTTAACAAATTGTAAAGGTCCTACAAAACATGGGCTGGAATTGCAAAAATTACCCTCCACCATCACCCGCTGCATGGTCAATGTTGACCGTTTGCCAACTGGTCCTGAATCTCATGGGCTGTTACCTTTTAGGCCAGCGCCCCATATGGGACCTTCTCAAAGTGTTTTGCTGAAGTTCATATAGTGTCACTGAACACTACACCACAGAAGCAAGCCCTTTGGCCCATCTAGTCCATGCCTGGACCAAGGCTCATCTTCACCTTCCGTCTATGTACTTATCCAAATTTCTTTAAATGTTGAACGGGAACCCCCATCCACCACTTCCATCAGCAGCTCGTTCCACACTCTCACCACCCTCTTTATGAAGAAGTTCCCCCTCATGGTCCTCTTAAATATTTCACCATTCATCCTTAACTTATGAACTCTAGTCTTAGTCTCATCCAACTTCAATAGAAAAAGCCTGTTAACATTTACCCTCTCTATGCCCCTCATAACTATGTATATCGCTATCAAATCTCCTCTCATTCTGCTACACTCCAGGGAATACAGTCTTAATCTGTTCAGGTTTTCCCTATAACTCAGGTCCTCAAGTCCCAGCAAAATCCTTGACAATTTTCTCTTATTTTTACATCTTTCCTGTAGGTAGGTGACTAGAAATATGCACACTATATACTCAGTGGGCACTTTATTAGGTACAGGAGTGGAACCCAGTGTGTTTATCTGCTGCTGCCACCCATCCACTTCAAGGTTTGAGATGTTGTGCATTCAGAGATGCTCTTCTGCACACCACTGTTATAATACGTAGTTGTTTGAGTTACTGTCGCCTTCCTGTCAGCTTGAACCAGTCTGGCCATTCTCCTGTCCTCTCTCATTAACAAGGCATTTTCACACACAGAACTCCCACCCACTGGATGTTTTTTTTTTGTTTCTCGCACCATTCTCTGTAAACTTTAGAGACTGTTGTGCGTGAAAATCCCAGCCGATCAGTTTCTGAGAATTTCAAACCACTCAACATGTCACCAACAATCATTCCATGGCCAAAGTCATTTCTTCCCCCTTCAGTCTGAACAGCAACTGAACCTCTTGACCATGTCTGCATGCTTTTATGCATTGAGCTGCTGACAGTTGATGTACAATGCTTGTGTTAGCTGATGAGTAGCTAGACCCGCACAACGTGTGCCAGGCTGGAGAGAGTGGAGAGAGTGCTCAACCCCTTCATTTAAGGTGCCTTTGTTAATCTTGGGCATCACAACATTCTTTATTTTACATCTACTTGACATGTTCCATTTAGAGCAGAGATGAGGAGGGTGGTGGATCTGTGGAGTTCCTTGCCACAAACTGTTGTGGAGGACAGGTCATTGGGTATATTTACAGCAGAAGTTGATAGGGTTCTTGTCTGGTCAGGTTACAGAGAGAAGTTGGGTAGACTACAACTAGAGGTCATGGGTTAAGGGTGAAATGTGAAAAGATGAAGGAGAACATGAGGGGAAATGTCCTCACTCAGAGGGTGGTGAGAGTGTGGAATGAGCTGCCAGCACAAGTGGTGCATGCGAGCTTGATTTTGATGTTTAAGAAAAGTTTGGATAGGTACATAGTTGGTAGACGTATGGAGGGCTATAGTCTCTGAGCAGATCAACTGGATAAGGCAGTTTAAATGGGTTAGCATAGACTAGATGAGCCAAATGGCATGTACATTTTTATGATTCCAGGAGAATGGGATTGAGAGGGATAATCAATCAGCCATAATGGAATTGCAGACCAGACTCAATTGGCCAAGTGGCCTATTTCTGCTCCAATGTCTTATGGTGTTAAGGGCTTCAGTGTAATCTCACTTCTGGGAACAGCTCTTGTCCAGCACTCCACTCTGTGTTTTGCAGTAATGTGCCTGACTCAGATTTCAGAGTGCTGCCCGCAGCTCTCGGTTGAGAGCTCTCTCTGTATTGTAGAGGGTGGAAGGCACCTCCATCAGAGAGAGCACCAGAAATCCCTCAACTGCAAAATAGAAATAAAGATGTAAATGGGGAAAAGATTAACGACAAGCCACTCGAACAAACCCTTGGAAATAAATTTCACACCTATCAGTGTGCAATTTATTTCTAGATTAATCTGTGAAATAACAGCAGTAGAATTAAATGTCGCTCTTACATTTAAAGAGTAAGGCTCTTTGGCCCATCATTACGGTTCTAGCTCAGTGCTTGCTGGTTCACCACTCACGGCCCCAAACTGTCCATCCAGGTGAGGTGACAATGGTTCAGTGCTCCCATTTAACATCAGAGTAACCATTGGGTGTGTCGGAATTACCTATGGCATGGTCCCAGTGCAGCATCCTCTACAACAGTGAGACTTGATGCAGATTTGGGAGAGGGGGGGAGCTCTTCATTGAACACCTTCACTCTGTCTGCTGCAAAGAGCAGGATCTCTCAGTGGCTATGCAGTTCAGTGTGACTTCCCATTCCCATTCTGACATGACTGGCCAAGACCTCCTCTACTGCCATGATGATGCCTAACTCAGGATGGAGGAGCAAGACCTCATATTCTGTTCGGGTAGCCTCCGACCTGATGGCATGAACATCAATTTTCTCATCTCTGGTAATTTCATCCCACTCCCCCTTCTCTCTTTTTTCATTCCCTATTCTGATACACCCTCAGCCCTGCTCAGCCACCCATCATCCCCTTCCTTCCGTGGACCACTCACCTCTCCTATTAGATTCCTTCTTCAGTCCTTTATGTCTTCCACCTCTCACCTTCTGGCTTCTCACTTCATTCTCCCTCCGAGCTTCACCCATCACCTTCTACCCTGTCCTCACTTTCTCCCCACCTTCTATTCTGGCTTCTTCCCCCATTCTTTCCAGTCCCGATGAAGGGTCTCGGCCCAAAACATCGACTGTTTATTCCCCTCCATAGATGCTGCCTGACCTGCTGAGTCCCTCCAGCATTTTGTGTGTGTTCCAGCATCTGCAGAATCTCTTGTGTTTGTGGTTCTTTATTTCCTGTTAATGTTTTCCCAATCTTCCAGTTTCCATTGTTACTTCTTATGTTCTTCTCTTCTTCTTTCCCCTTAGCCCAAGTTTTATTTTGTAACAAGTTTATTTTAAATTCTTCATTGAAAGCTTCCACTAAATCTTTTTCCATCTCCTTATGTCCATGGGGTGAGTGAACATTTACGGGACGGAGACATGCCACATGGCAAAGTGGCTACTCTATTACCTACCTCCTGTACCTAATAAAGTGGCCACTGAGTGTATGTTCCTGGTCTTCTGCTGCTGTAGACCATCCACTTCATGGTCTGGTGTGTGGCGTATTCAGAGATACTCTTTTGCATGCCAGTGTTGTAACACATGGTTATTTATGTTCCTGTCAGCTTGAACCAGTCTGGCCATTCTCCTCTGAGCTCTCTCATTAACCAGGTGTTTTCACCCACAGAACTGCTGCTCACTGGATGCACCTTTTGTTCCGCACACCATTCTCTGTAAACTCTAGGGACTGCTGTGTGTGAAAATCCCGGGAGATCTGAGATACTCAAACCACCCTGTCTGGCACCGAGAATCATTCCACGATCAAAGTCACTTAGATCACACTCTTCCCCAGCTTGATGTTTGGTCTGCCACATGACTGGCTGATTAGATATTTGTGTTAGTGAGCAGCAACACAGGTGCACCTAATAGAGTGGCCACTGAGCATAGCTTTTGTACCTGGTTTGCATTCCTCACCACCCCCGTGGCTCTGCATTGTCAAATGCAATGGAAGATGTCCTAGTAGCTACCATGGGTAGATCTGCTGCTTCGCAGCTCCAGACTCTTGGATTCATCCCAATTGGCTGCTGTCCATGTGGAGTTTGCACATTGAGCCTGTTAGTTCCCTCCAGGTTCTCCAGATCCCAATGACCAGCAGATCTGTGGGCTAATTGGCCACTCTAAATTTCTCCTAATGAATTTCATGACATATGCCAATGATATTGAACCTGATTCTCATTCTAACATGTAGGTGAGTGGCAGAGTTTGAGGGAGATGGATGGGAATGCAGGAAAAATAAAAAAAAATTGTAGTTATGCAGATTAAAAACACGAGAGAGTGTAGAGATGCAGAGGAATACACAGAAAATGCTGGAGGAACTCTCCAGGTCAGGTAGCATCTATGCTGTGAAATTAACCGTTGTTGTTTTGGACAGAGACCCTTCATCAGAACTGGAAGGGAAGGGTGAAGAAGCCAGAATAAGAAGGTTGGGGTGGGGGTTTCAGGAGGGACTGGCAGGTGATAGGTGAGACCAGCTGAAAAGGAAGGTTGGTGGGTCGGGAAGGGGGACATGATGTGGGAAGCTGGGAGGTGATAGGCGGGAAAGGTAAAAAGCCGAAGAAGTAGGAATCTGAAAAGAAGAGTGGACTATGATGCTGAGGTCCTGCTGGGTTTCACCAAAACGTACCTAACATTGATCGCTTTAGGATTTAGAGTGACTCAGTATAATTCAGCCAATTCCTGCCAGTGCTCTTTGGTAAGCAAGTCTGTCACATCCCTGATATAGTTACTGAATATTAACCAGCTTTGCATGAAATATTGATAATGGACCATTAATATCTGTCATAGTATTTCAAAGATAGAATGCTATGAATATCAATGAGCCCCTCTCAAAGGCTGTAAAGAAAGCTGTTCTTTGAAAGACTGAATGATACGGATTCAGCACACATAACAGGCAACTGGCTGTCTTTGCCTCCTTCTGAGCAGAATGCTTCTCAAATAACAGGAAGCAATGAATTTTTATAAGCTTTTTAGCTGGACAAGTGCCATTTGGAGAATTGATCAATGAGTATAGATCAAAGATGATAATTACTGTAATAATAATTCAAGCTTACATCATTACCGAGTCTCCCGTTCAGCAGAGTGGTCAAACCTAAGGTCAAAGGCATTAATGTTGAGGAGACTGTTTATACATAGTATGTAAATAAATAAGTAAGTCAATAAATTTTATATATATATCCTTAATGATAGATGCTGCCTTTTTGAGGCACTAAGTGTATGTTCATGGTGTTCTGCTGTGCTGTAACCCATCCACTTCAAGGTTCGACATGTTGTGCATTCAGAGATGCTCATCTGCACACCACTGTTGTAACATGTGGTCATTTGAGTTACTGTCGCCTTCCTGTCAGCTTGAATCCGTCCGGCCATTCTCCTCTGGCCTCTCCAATTAACAAGATAATTTTGCTCACAGAACTGCTGCTTTCTGAATTTTCCTTTTTGTTTTTCACACCATTCTCTGTAAACTCTAGGAACTGTGGAGCGTGAAAATCCCAGGAGATCATCAGTTTCTGAGATTTTCAAACCATTGACACCAACAATCATTTCACTGTCAAAGTCACTTAGGTCACATTTCTTCCCCAATTTGATGTTTGGCCTGAACAACAGCTGAACCTCTTGGCTTGGTCCGCATGCTTTTAAGCATTGAGTTGCTGCCACGTGATTGGCTGATTAGATATTTGCTCTAATTGTACAGGTGTATATATAATGCCCTTCAGGGACCTCACCATACCTTCCCTTTGCCAAATATAATCAAGCTCTGCACAGTGGTGGGGCAGGTAGGAACTCCTCCTCACAGTGACAGTCCCTAGGCTGCTGTCTGTGTGGAGTTTGCATGTTCTCCCTGTGACGGTGTGCTTTTCCTGATCTGTCAGTCGGTAGGGTAATTGCTACTGTAAATTGCCCTTTGTGGTGTAGGTGAGGAGCAGAATTTGGGGGGTAGAATCTGGAGGATGTTGATGAGAATAAAGTGGGAACATGCCGAGTGTAAATGGTCAGCACGAATATGATGCTCTGAATGGCCTCTTCCTGCGTTGCGTGATTTGTGACTCCACAACGCTTTTACAAAATCTTAGCCATTGTTGCATGATATATCTTCATTCATTCAATCTTTGTTTTTTTTCTGTTTCATGGATGTCTGTGAAGAGTTAGAGTTTCAGATTGTATACCATACACATTCTCTCATATTAAATTGAACCTTTATAGAAAATGAGGCATCTTATTAGTGCGCTGCAGCCTCCCACAGACATCAAACTGATTCTTAGCGTAATATCAACACTAGAAGGTCTGCAGATGCTGGAAGTTCAAAGCATCACCCACAAAATGTTGGAGGAGCTCAGCAGATCAGACAGCATCTATGGAAATGAATAAAGAGTTGAAGCTTCAGGCTGAGAACCTGCCTGGAAAAGAAGGGGGAAAACGCCAGAATAAAAAGGTGGGGGAAGAGAGGAAGGATAGCTAGAAGGTGATAGGTGAAGCCAGGGGAGTGGGAAAGATACCAGGCTGGAGAGGCAGTAGTCTGACAGGAGAGGAGAGTGGACCATAGGAGAAAGGTTTAACAGGCAGGACCAGTAATAGGGGTGCCACGGTAACGTAGTGGTTAGAACGAAGCTATTACAACTCAGGGCACCTGGAGTTCAGAGTTCAATTCTAGTGTTCACTGTAAGGAGTCTGTATGGTCTCCTTGTTGAATGAATGGGTTTCCTCACACTTGGGAGTTGTAAAGTGTCCTGTGATTCAGCTATGATTAAATTGAGTAGCATGGCTGGAAGGGCCCATCCCATGCTGTGTGTATTTATATATAAACAAATAAATAGATAGACAGATAGATAAATAACTCTTGCTCAAGCTGGTCATCCTCCAAGAGGACCACAACCTAGTCGTAGGTTTGGAGGCCAGACAGAGATCTATGTTGGCTGGAGTCAGGGCCTTGTCGTAGGTTTGGAGGCCAGACAGAGATCTATGTTAGCTGGAGTCAGGGCCTTGTCGTAGGTTTGGAGGCCAGACAGAGATCTATGTTGGCTGGAGTCAGGGCCTTGTCGTAGGTTTGGAGGCCAGACAGAGATCTATGTTGGCTGGAGTCAGGGACTTGTCGTAGGTTTGGAGGCCAGACAGAGATCTATGTTGGCTGGAGTCAGGGCCTCGTCGTAGGTTTGGAGGCCAGACAGAGATCTATGTTGGCTGGAGTCAGGGCCTCGTCGTAGGTTTGGAGGCCAGACAGAGATCTATGTTGGCTGGAGTCAGGGCCTCGTCGTAGGTTTGGAGGCCAGACAGAGATCTATGTTAGCTGGAGTCAGGGCCTTGTCGTAGGTTTGGAGGCCAGACAGAGATCTATGTAGGCTGGAGTCAGGGACTTGTGCTTTGACTCTTGGTGGGGTCACCCATGCCAAACAGGTCAAGATTAAAAGTGGTCCACTGGTCTTACAGTTAGGCTGTTCAGTTCAGGGCTAACAATCCTGACTGTTCAAAAAAATTGTTATGGAATCAGCAATGAAGAATCATTCTCTATCAGTGTGCAACAGTATTCCTGAGTCTTCATTTGAGATTTGGCTTATAGCGCTGAAAACCGAGAGGAAGCTATTGGCACAGTGAGGAAGATGCCAACATTCCCAAGACCAAGACCCTTACCACGCCTGGGCATAATGGAGTAGATGACTGAGGACCGACGGAGTTGGAGGACCTCCATTGCTGCCTTAAATGGCAGTGGCGTAACTGGCAGAAGTAACTAACTAAACTGGTCATACAACATTACAGCACAGCTGCAGGCTCTTTGGACAATCTAGTCCATGCAGACCTGGTTTTCTGCCTAGTCTTCACTACCTGTGCCTGGACTTTAACTCTCCTTACCTCGCTCATCCATGTACCCATCCAAGCCTTCTCAATGCTGCAGTCGGCCCAACACTCACCACTTCAGCTGGCTGCTCGATCTGAAGAAGCTCCCCCTCAGATTCCTCTTAACCATTTCACCTTTCACTCTTAACTTGTGGCCTCTCATTCTTGTCTCGCCCAATCTGACGGGAAAAAGCCTACATGCCTATCGCTATCCCTCAATTCTATGCTGTATACCTCTGTAACAGTGGCTCCCAACCTGGGGTCCATGGGCCCCTTGCTTAATAGCATTGGTCCATGGCGATAAAAGGGGTTGGCTCTATAATAGAAACATAGAAGACCTTCAGCACAATACAGGCCCTTTGGCCCTCAAAGATGACACCTCCAAGCTTTGTGCCCCCTCATCCCCCAGAGCTCCAGGGAATAAAGTCCTAACCTATTCAACCTATCTTTGTAACTCAGGTGTTGCGGGATCTCTGGCACCCTCTGGAAAGGGAGACTAGAGCTTAATTTAAGATTTCAGTTGGAAGCTGTCAACCTGACACTGCCCCACACTGACAGTACCGTGATGGGGGTGGGGGGAGGTGCTGTATGCCAGCCTCAATCATTTGCTCAAATCCAAAAATGTGTGCTTTACTCTGTTAATATGCTACATTCCAGTGAAAGTTCTGGTATTGTTACCATGGTACGGCCTCTGAAGGAGAATGGGAGGTTGTTTGAAATGGATTTCAGATCAATTGATTTACAAATTAATTTATTTTTGAATTAACTCTTGTAAATAGCATTGGCACAATTAAATAAATTGAATTAGTTTTAAGTAAGGAGGTGCTAATATAATATGAGTTTTTTCCATAATGACTCCAGTGGGATGGAAAGAGTTTTTTATTTTTTATTAAGTTTACTGTGCCAAAATAAGCCAGTCAAACCAACTTGTTATTGCTTCAAATGACCATAATACAGAGGAGAATCTTTCTACCCATCAAGTCAACTGCACCATTCCATCATGGCTGATTTATTATCCCTCTAAACACAAATCTCATTTCTTCTCCCCACTACCTTTGACACCCTTACCAATCAATAACCTATCAGACTTTGCTTTAACTATACTCAACAACTTGGCCTACATAGCTGTCTATGGCAGTGAATTTCACAGACACATCACTTCTGACGAAGGAAGTTCCTCCTCACCTCTGTTCTGAAGGGACATCCTTCTATTCTGAGGCTGTGCTCCCCCTCTCTACGTCCACTCTTTATAGGCTTTTTAATATTACACATTTTTAATATTCAGTGAGATCCCCCCGCCACCCTTCTGAACTTCAGAGAGAGTTGGTTATTGTAAATTGTCCCGTGACCAGGCCAGGATTAAATTAGGGGATTGATGGCAGCACGGCGCAAAGGACTGGAAGGGCCTGTTTTGCCCTGTAGGGTGATAAATAAAAAAAATAGCATGCCTCACAAGGGATTAGAATGTAAAGATGAGAATTTAAAACCTGTGGCCCATCTGGAACATCAAGGACCAGTTCCCAGAGTTGGAAAAATCGGGGGAACAAACTGATATCAGAAACCGCACTCATTTGGATTTCTTGTTTCTTCCAGCTACAGTACATTAGTCAAAGAAGTAGGGGAGTGTATGGTCATACACTTTGGTCTAAGGAATAAAGACAAAGACTATTTTCTAAAAAAGGAGCAAATTTATAGATCAGTGGTGGAAAGGGACTTGGAGTCCTCATGAAGGATTCCCTAAAAGCTCACTTGCAGGTTTGAGTATGATTATATTCTAATCATCTTGAAAAGAATGCCACTTCAACATTAGCACTCTTTTCAAGATGATTAGAATATAAAATTAAGGATGTAATGCTGAGGATATATAAGGAATTGGTCAGACTGCACTTGGAGTTCTGTGGGCAGTTTTGGGCTCATTATTTAAGAAAAGATGTGCTGGCATTAGAGAGGGTCCAGAGTCAATGATACAACACGGAAACAGGCCCTTTGGCCCAACATGTCGATACCGACCATTAACCACTCATTTACAATAACTACATTTCATTATTAACCCTCTGTTCTCATCAGCTCCCCCTTAATCCCAACACTCACCTGCACACTAGGGGCAGCCTACAGAGGCCAGTTACCCTTCCTGACTGTTCACCTTTGGACTGGGGGAAGAAGTCAGAGCACATGGAGGCAAACTCCAACTGACTGTGGGTTGATAGTCTTCTGCTGCTGTAGCCTGTCCACTGTAAAGTTCGATGTGTTGTGCGTACAAAGATGCTCTTCTACACAGCACTGTGTGGGTATTTAAGTATTGATGTTTTCCTGTCAACTTAAACCCATCTGGTCATTCTCCTCTGACCTCTCTCAATAACAAGGCATTTTGGCTTGGGATGTTTTTGTTTTTAACACCATTCTCTGTAAACTCCAGAGACTATTATATGTGAAAATACAAGGAGATCAGCAGTTTCTGAGATACTCAAACCACCCCGTCTGGCACCAACAATCAGTCCAAAGTCAAAGTTACTTAGATCACATTTCTTCCCCATTCTCATGTTCAGTCTGAGCAACAACAGAATCTCTTGACCATGCCTGTGTGCTGTTATGCTTTGGGTTGCTGTCACATGATTGGCTGATTAGATATTTGCATTAATGAGCAGGTGCACAGGTGTACCTAATAAAGTGGCCACTAGGTGTATTTCTGGATATTATCGAAATGCAGTAATTCAGCAAATTCTGTTGTCAGAGTATGTGAGGGACCGTTCGAATACCAGCCCTGGCTAACTCAGCAGCACACCATTGTCATGCGAGACTCTCTGCTAGGTCTTTACCAATGTAACTGAACAAGCAAGTAAGTAAGTGGAGCATTATGCTTTGAGAAGGCATTAGAAAATTTGATTTCATGCTACACGATTTTAAGGCTCCCTGGGTCCTGAATATTAGTGTTTGGATATGGTATCCTTTTATCCTGGAGTCACGACTCCTATCAGACAAGACTGACAATAAGAGCCGTTAAAAAAAAGATTTCATCATAATATTCACAGCCCACTTATTATGTGTTCCTTAGTTTGCTGTTAGATGCATTCTCAGTAATTCTTTTAAATTATTTTCTATACTTTGGCTTCAGGAAATATAACAAATTAATACCAGTCTTAGTTAGCAAATATACCACCATAGCAGTGAGTTACTGGATGCCATTTGAACCTTCCTTCGACAGTGGATAATAGAAGAGAGCTACATGGGCACAATGACAGCACAGTGATCCCACACCTTGACAGGGAAGCATCCACGACTGCGATAGAACCATTGCAGTGAATCCTAGACTGAGTTAGAGCTGGAGTACGTCTGATCCAATAATCACAAAGAGTTGTGGATTTGGTCCTGAAACGGAGCAACACCACAATGGGTCCATTACCGAAATACATTAACCCACTGTGGAGATACAGGTACATCATGATAGAACCATTAGTGATATTACACCACGGTGTGTCCATCACTGAGGTTCATCTGCGCCACTGTTGATCAAAATCTACACCACTGTGTCTCCCTAACTGAGGTACAGGACATCTACATCACTGTCGATCCATCACTAAGTTACTTCTACATCATGTGGTCCATTACTGAGATACATCTACACTATTCTGTGTCCATTACTGATACATCTACTCCACTGTGTGTCCAATCCTGAGATACATCTACACTATTCTGTGTCCACTACTGTTGTACATCTACACTACGCTGTGTCCACTACTGACATACATCTACTCCACTGTGCGTCCATTACTGAGGTAGATCTACATCACTGTATGACCATCATTGAGATGCATCTACATCACCATGTGTTAATCACTGACGTACATCTATTCATCAATGTCTTATACAGCTTTAACATAACACCCCAACTCCAGAACTCAACACTTTAATTAATAAAGGCCAATGTGACAAAAGCTTTCTTTACGACCGTATCTACCTGTGACAGCACTTTCAATGAATTATGGCCCTGTATTCCCAGATCCCTGTGTTTTACTGCATTTTACTCACTGTATAAGATCTACCAAAGTGCAACAATAGACAATAGACAATAGGTGCAGAAGTAGACCATTCGGCCCTTTGAGCCTGCACCACCATTTTGAGATCATGGCTGATCATCTACTATCAATACCCAGTTCCTGCCTTGTCCCCATATCCCTTGATTCCCCTATCCATAAGATACCTATCTAGCTCCTTCTTGAAAGCATCCAGAGAATTGGCTTCCACTACCTTCTGAGGCAGTGCATTCCAGATCCCAACAGCTCTCTGGGAGAAGAAGTTTTTTTTCTCAGGACTAACTGAAAGAAAAGATACTAAAAGATTTGAAAGTAGGAGGGGGAGGGGGAAATACGAAACGATAGGAGAAGACCAGAGGGGGTGGGATGAAGCTAAGAGCTGGAAAGGTGATTGGCTAAAGGGATTTATCTTTCCTTTCAGTTAGTCCTGACGAAGGGTCTCGGCCCGAAACGTTGACGGTGCTTCTCCTATAGATGCTGCTTGTCCTGCTGTATTCCACCAGCTTTTTGTGTGTGTTGCTTGAATTTCCAGCATCTGCAGATTTCCTCGTGTTTGCTCTTAAAATTGCATATACATCATAACACTACCATGTGATAAGTGCATGCCTCACTTAAAGTAAACCTGGAGTCAGACCCACATTTCAGATACCTGCATCTTCTTTTGAATTAGTTTAATGTTTTGAAATTTCAAAACATAACACTCCCCTTCAAAATCTACTATTTTCTGGCTTAAACTTTTCTCTGAATTTTTGATTCTGTATGCCTTTCCTGTCATTTTCTTGAATATTCTCATTTGAAAACTGTTCTGATGTTTCCTGGCAACCGACTCTGATATTCCATCTCCATTTCCTTTAGCAATCTCTTGTCTTTTGTTGAATTCTAAAATCCACCCCCCCATCCTCCTGTATCATGCTACTTTATAAGCCTCCTATTTGATTTAATAACGTTTTTCATTTCTGCTACCAGCTATGAGAATCATTTTTCTGTTGAGTTTTTGAGTCTCAAAGGAATCCATAGTATATCTTTTTTTCAATTGATGTATTATTTCGTGAAGTGCCAGCCAATGCCCGTGCACATTTTAATAGCCTTTTGGTCCCAGTCAGTCACAGCCAACACCTGTCATACTCCATAATTCCCTCAGTTTAGATTTAAGGCTGTAGTTCCATGTTGAGCTGCGTCACTCTGAATTCAATGGAAGATTTTACGCATGCAGGTGATGGACTGTTTTTAGCTAGATTAATAAGTTCTCTAAATTCTCCTCTAGTTAGTCTTTCAATACAGAAATCTAGAAAACCATTTATTTCATGATACAATGCTGAATCGACCCTTCCAGTAGTAAGGATGTGGTCTAAAATTACAACGGGAGATGGAAAGTGCATGCCAAAAAGGCAAAGTTACAGTAGTCATGGGACATTTCAATCTGCAGGTAGATTTGAGGCAGCAAACAGGCTAGAGGAATTAGACAGATTAGGAAAACGGGCAAAGAAGTGGCAGATGGAATACAGTGTTGGGAAGCGTATGGTCATGCACTTTGGCAGAAGAATTGAAAGGGTTGACTGTTTTCCATATGGAAAGAAAATGCAAAAGCCTGAGGCGCAAAGGGACTTAGGAGTCCTTGTGCAGGATTCCCTGAAGATTAATCTGCAGACTGAGCCAGTGGTGAGGAAGGCAAATGTGATGTTAGCATTCATTTCAAGAGGACTAGGATATAAAAGTAAAGGTGTAATGTTGAGATTTTATAAAGCACTGGTGAGGCCTCACTTTCAGTATTGTGTGCAGTTATGGACCCCTTATCTTAGAAAGGATGTGCTGAAACCAGAGCGCGATCAAAGGAGGTTCACAGAAATGATCCCAGGATTGAATGGCTTGTCATATGAACAGCATTTGATGGCTCTGGGCCTGTATTCACTAGAATTCCGGAGAATGAGGGGTAACCTCACTGAAACCTATGGAACCTAAGGCCTTGATTGAGTGGATGTGGAGAGGATGTTTCCTATAGTGGGAGAGTCTAAGACCAGAAGACAGCCTCAGAATAGAGGGATGTCCTTTTAGAATGGAGATGAGGTTTTAGTCAGAGAGCAGTGAACCTGTGGAATTTGTTACCACAGGCGGCTGTGGAGGCCAGGTCGTTGGGTGTATTTAAGGCAGAGGTTGATAGGTCCTTGATTGGTCAGAGCATGAAGTGTTACTGGGAGAGGGTGGGAGACTGGGGCTGAGAAGGAAATGGATCAGCATGGTGAAACGGTGGAGTAGAATCGATGGGCCAAATGGCCTAATTCTGCCCCTATGTCTTAAGGTTTTATGTTTCTTTTTGTTTTACCACATTGAATCACAGTGGAATTAATTTGATATTTTTTGACACTGATCAACAGAAAAAGACTCTTACAAGTCAAAATAATTTCACTCTTTCGTGAAAAAAATTCTTTACAAAGTGATCTAAATTAATTACAATTGTAAAACACAAAATAACGGATTTCTTCAATATTCCCCACTTTCAAGTCGGTATATAGTAGATGCACTTTTGGTAGTAAATGCAGGCTTGAGTCTGTGTAGATAGGTCTCCATCAGCCTTGCATATCTGGACACCGCAATTTTTCCCATTCTTCTTTACAAAATTGCTCAAGCTCTGTCAGATTGCATAGGGATTGTGAGTGAACAGCCCTTTTCAAGTCCAGCCACAAATTCTCAATTGGATTGAGGTCTGGACTCTGACTTGGCCACCCCAGGATATTAACTTTGTTGTTTTTAAGCCATTGCTGGTAGCTTTGGCTATATGCTTGTGGTCATTGTCTTGCTGGAAAACTTATCTTCCCTTAAGTCACAGTTCTCTTGCAGTCTGCATCGGGTTTTCCTCAAGGATTTCCCTGTAGTTTGCTGCATTCATTTTACCATCTTTCTTCACAAGCCTTCCAGGGCCTGCTGCAGTGAAGCATCCCAACAGCATGATACAGCCACCACCATGCTTCACAGTTTTCGATGATATGCGGTGTTTGGCTTAAGCCAAACATAGTGTTTAGTATGATGGCTAAAAAGCTCAGTTTTGGTTTCATCAGACTATAGAACCTTTTTCTAGCTGACTTCAGAATCTCCTACACGCCTTCTGGCAAACTCTAGCCAGGATTTCATGTAATTATTTGTCAACAGTGGCTTTCTCTTTGCCGCTCTCCCATAAAGCTGTGACTGGTGAAGCACCCGGGCAACAGTTGCTGTCTGCGCAGTCTCTCCCATCTCAGCCATTGAACTCCTCCAGAGTTGTCATAGGTCTCTTGGTGGCCTCCCTCACTAGTTCCTTTCTTGTACAGTCACTCAGCTTTTGAGGAAGACCTACCCAGGCAAATTTATAGTTGTGCCACATTCATTTCATTTCTTGATCATTGACTTAACAGTACTCCAAAGGATATTCAGTGACTTGGAAATCCATCTCCTGACTTGTGCTTTTCAATAACCTTTCTGTGGAGCAGCTGATGATATGGATACCTAGGAGACTAAAGATGTTGACCGTCTTTGCAGCAGCTCTGGTGATTAAAATAACATTTGTTCAACCCCCTCCTCTCTCTCAGATCAACAACCTGCTCTTTTGTCTACTGACTTTAAGGGCAACTCTGTTGCTCTGACACTTTGACACAAGGTTCATGAGTTAAAAACTCATCTCATTCAGGGGTTTTGGAAAAACTTCACTGTTCATTTGCACGTTTCAGATATTAGTCCATTACTCCCACAACAGCTAGTGGCTAGCACAGTCCTAGTTTTCTCAAGGCATTTTGTGTTCCAGAACTATCATTATATGTTATATGGGTGCCATGGTAGCATAGTGCTTAGTGCGACCTGATTACCGCTTGGGGCATCGAAGTTCAGAGTTCAGTCCAGCGTCCTCTGTAAGGGATTTTGTATGGTCTCCCCATGGAATGTGTGGGTTTTCTCCTGGTGCTCTGATTTCTTCCCAAAGATGTACTGGGTAGGTCATTTGGTCATTGTAAGTTGTTCTGTGATTAGGTTAGGGTTAAATCGGGGTTGTCGGGGGTTGCTGGGTGGCACGACCTGAATAGCTGGAAGAGCATATTCCACGCTGTGTCTCTAAATATATAAGTAAACTGTAATTCTTTATTTCCTTCTCAGATCTCAAATCTAATAATTGTTGAACTGACAGATTTTCTCAAAATCCATTTAGAGAAAGTACATCATTAGAATGTTATTTGTTGAACGGAATGCACACAGGCTGCACTTCAGTTTTTCCAACTAAGATTTAAATTCAAAGCTCCAAGCAAATTTATTATTGAAGTACATATATGTCGCCATATACGACCCTGAGATTCATTGTCCTGTGTGCATACCCAATAATAACGATAAGAGAATCATTGAATGACTGCACCAACTAGGGCATTCAACCAATGTGCAAAAGACAACAAACTGTGCAAATAAAACAATAAAGAACTAATAATAGTAATAAATAAATAAGCAATAACTATCAATACAATAACATGAGATGAAGAGCCCTTGAAGTGTGTCCATTGGTTGTGGGAACATTTCAATAATGGGGTGAGTGAAGTTGGGTGAAAGTGTCCCCTTTGCTTCGAGAGCCTGATGGCTGAGGGGTAATAACTGTTCCTGACCCTGATGGTGTGGGTCGTGAGGATCTTGTGCCTTCTTCTGGCAGCAGTGAGAAGAGAGAATGATCTGATCTGTGGGGGTCCTTGATGAAGGATGCTATGTTTCATGTAGATGTGCTCAATGGCGGGACTGGGCCATATCCATTCCTTTTTGTAGGTTCTTCCATTCAGGGGCATGGTGTTTCATACCAGGCTGTGATGCAGCCAGTCAATATCCTCTCCACCATACATCCATAGAAGTTTGTCAAAGTGAAACCTGGGTCAACCTGAAGTTCTGACAAGTATATTCTCCTGGTTGATTGACACATTTTAGGTGCTCACTAGGTTCTACTTTGCCTTGGTTGGGACATAATGGAATTCCCAGTATTTTGTGGAAAGTGGTCTCGATATACGCTACTGTAGCCTCAGTCAGGGCTCCCTGATCCATCTCTTGATGTATTTCTGAGGACATGCCTGGTTCATCTTTTATAAACTGATTTATAGTTAGAGTAAGGATTCATATGTAGGAATGGTGTAGATTTCATCAATAGTTAGTGTTGATTTGAGATAGCTGTCAGATTAGTCTCTCATAAGTTGTTGCTCCTGTAGACACACACAAAATACTGGTGTGTGCCAGAAATGTCGACAGTTTAATCACCTCCATAGACGCTGTCTGACCTGCTGAGTTCCTCCATTTGCCTTCTTGATAGCCTGCTGCACCTGCAAACCAACCTTTTGTGATTCATACACAAGCACTCCCACGTCTTTCTGCACAGCAGCATGCTGGAATCTTTTACCATTTAAATAATAATCTGCTCTTCCATTTTTCCTTCCGAAGTGGATGACCTCGCATTTCCCAATATTGCACTCTGTCTGCCAGACCCTTGCCCACTCACTTAACCTATCTATATCTCTCTGCAGACACCTGGTCCTTCATAATGCTGTTTCCTTTGTGGATGCAGCGTGTAGTGTAAATGTCCGTGATGGCAGGAAGAGAGACCCCGATGATCTTCTCAGCAGACCTCACTATCCGCTGCAGAGTCTTGTGATCTGAGATGGTACAATTTCCGAACCAGGTGGTGATGCAGTTGCTCAGTACGCTCTCAATACAACCCCTGTAGAATGTGATGAGGATGGGGGGTGGGAGATGGAGATAAAACCTCCCTGCTTTTAAATTCAATCCCTCTAGCAATGAAGGCCAACATCCCATTTGCCTTCTTGATAGCCTGCTGCACCTGCAAACCCACCTTTTGTGATTCATACACAAGCACTCCCACGTCTTTCTGCACAGCAGCATGCTGGAATCTTTTACCATTTAAATAATAATCTGCTCTTCCATTTTTCCTTCTGAAGTGGATGACCTCGCATTTCCCAATATTGCACTCCGTCTGCCAGACCCTTGCCCACTCACTTAACCTATCTATATCTCTCTGCAGACACTCCGTATCTTCTGCACAATTTGCTTTTCCACTCAATTTAGTATCAGCAAACTTAAATACTCTCAGTCCCCTCTTCCAGATTGTTAATGTATATCGTGTACAGTTATGGGTCCAGTTCCGACCCCTGCGACACACCGCTCACCACTGATTGCCAACCAGAGTAACACCCGTGTATCTACAACTCTCTGCTTTCTATTAGTTAACCAATCCTCTATCCATGCTAATACATCACCCCCAAGTCAATGCATTCTCATCTTATGGATAAGTCTTCTATGCGGCACCTTATTGAATGCCTTCTGGAAATCCAAGTAAATAAAGTGCTGGAGGAACTCAGCAGACCTGGCAGGTTCTACTGAAAAGAGTAAACAGTCGATGTTTTGGGCCAAAACCCTTCCTCGGTATCAGTGATATTACACCTAATGCTAATTCTGATGCCAAGGAGAGTGATTCTGACCTCACTTCAAAGCTGCAGTAACTTGCACAAAACAACATTTCTGCATAGTTATTACTCTTGGAAATAAAACCGAGCATGTGGGAGGCAAACACAAAAGGAAGAGGAAACTGCTCCAAAAAAACAAAGTTATGAAACGAAAGCAGAGCGCGAGGGGTCTGGAGTTCTGATCCGGGGTCGATTTCTGTGACTGCTGGGGCAGGGAGCTCCTGTGCCTGAATGACCAGCAGTTATTTTGCAGTGTCCGGAGGGTTGTGGAGTTGTGAATAAAGGACAGGGAATGCAGAGAAATGAGGAGTTATAACCTTCAGGATGGAGAAGATATTTAAGGCGGAAGCTGACGGTGTGTGAAGGACTAGGGGATAATTAGAGCTGACAATTAGTCACTGTGTAGGTGCAGGGCTCTGGCAATGAAGAGGAGTGGAAACAAAAATACTGATCATTTGAAAAGAATGAATGGGATTTTCAAATTAGATCCCTGCAGGGAACAGGAATGATTAAATCTTACCAAAGGCTTAAGGCTAGCAGTAGGGCTTTGGTCAATACTATATTTAAAAGAACGAGAATTGCAATATTTGTTTTCTTACCAGTTACAGATTCTATGCACCAAAGCTCCACTGTAATACAATGATATAATAAATTAAATTATAATGTCTACAATATCTGGTGACTTCTAGATTGCATGGTGTTTGAATTTCCAACGAGAGACTGCAATTTATGTATAAAGGGAACTCAGCTATACAAACTGTGGCATCTGTGTAACCTTGGAAAGAAATAATGATATGTGCAACTGTGTACTAATAAATTACAATTGCTTTATTTCAGCAAGGGACTGTAATTATCCCAAAATCTGTGTTTTATTGTGTAAAACTCACTGAAATTTTGACCCAGTCCAGTATCGCCTCAATTATAAAAAAAATCACCAAACATTTCCCATGCCTCCTCATTTTAAGCATTTGTGCTCTTCAGAATGTCCTGATTTGGTCAGACAGAGTAGAGAGAGGGATAGCATCACATCAATTACCAACTGGACTGATTAGCCATTCCCCATGTGTAATGTGCAATGGTGTTCTATGTGCAGGTCATACTTAACAGGATGGTGACATTTACCAAAACAACAAATATGGTTATGATAGCATCTCATATTGACATGCCTTCCTGGTTTGTATAAAATGCTGGTTCTCACCTGGTAATTTACAGGTTTAGTTTTCAGACAGCTGTATGTAGATTTTGTCCAAAAGTCAAAAATAAGTAGACAACAGTCACTGGATCTGGGAAGCAGACGCCCCTGGTGAATTGTGAATAATGGAATTAGTAGAAATACTGTAGAAGTAGTAGAGGCCAGTTCAGTTGTAGGAGGGCCGAGATGGCCTGTTTCCATGCTGTGATTGTTATATGGTTTGTTATATATGGAATTAAAGCACAGAAAACTGATAAGAATGTGAGAGAGAGGGGAAGCTAATTCTAATGTTTGTAGGAACAGACATATGCATGAAGCTGAATCTACACTAACGCCATTTTATTTCATCCTCATTCACCCTCAACTCCCCCATTTCACAAGCTTGGAGCAATCTATGGTGGCCTACTAACCCTACCAAAGTACGGCTTTGGGATGTGGGAGGAAACTGGAGAATCCAGAGGAGCCACTCATGGTTACCAGCTTCTGCATCACCCTTCCCCATCGCCTTCTGATACTGCTTATGTTCCTTCTATTTTTCTATCCAGATGAAGGATCTCGACTTGAAATGTCAACTGTCCCATTCCCTCCCACCTGAGGCTGTCTGACACGTTTGCATGCTCCAGATTCTAGCAACAGCTAGAATCTCGTGACTCCACCTTCACAATATTCTAGACCTCTAACGGTTTATACCCCTTGATCTGCAGTCATCTCAATCCCTCCACATCTGTGCAGTGACACAGTCACCACAGTTGTGCAGAGTGTTACTCACCAGAGCTTTGATAGCCTGGGGGAACAGTCTTTATATTACATCACTGGTAAAATGGGGGAACAGTCTTTATATTACATCACTGGTAAAATGGGGGAACAGTCTTTATATTACATCACTGATAAAATGGGGAACAGTCTTTATATTACATTACTGGTAAAATGGGGAACAGTCTTTATATTACATTACTGGTAAAATGGGGGAACAGTCTTTATATTACATCACTGGTAAAATGGGGGAACAGTCTTTATATTACATTACTGGTAAAATGGGGAACAGTCTTTATATTACATCACTGGTAAAATGGGGAACAGTCTTTATATTACATTACTGGTAAAATGGGGGAACAGTCTTTATATTACATCACTGATAAAATGGGGGAACAGTCTTTATATTACATTACTGGTAAAATGGGGAACAGTCTTTATATTACATTACTGGTAAAATGGGGGAACAGTCTTTATATTACATCACTGGTAAAATGGGGGAACAGTCTTTATATTACATTACTGGTAAAATGGGGAACAGTCTTTATATTACATTACTGGTAAAATGGAGCACTTAGAAGGTATCCAGGTGAGACTTGAAAGCTATCAGTGGTGAATCTGTGGAATTCTCTGCCACTGGCAGCTGTGAAGGCCAAGTCTTTGTGTATATTTAAGGAAGAGGTTGATAAATCCTTGATAGGGATACAGTAGGAGGCAGGAGACTGAGGCTGACAGGAAAATGGATCAGCCATGATGAAATGGTGGAGCAGATTCGATGGGCATTGGGTGTATGTTGTAGACCACCCTAATGCTGATAGTGATTTTAATAAGCAACTCTATCAGAATATAATAAAAGCAAGTTCTGCAGGTGATGTCATAGTGATTGGTGACTTTAATTTCCAGATATTAAGTGGGAGAACCCAGTGACTAACGGATTACAGGAAAGTGAGCTCACTGAGTTATTGAAGAATGTTTTTGACCCAGTATGTCAGTGCACGAACAAGAGGGGAGGCCTGTCTAGATTTGATATTCTGGAACAATTAGGGTAAAATTTTGAGTATGGAAGTTGTTGAACCTTTAGGAAAAAGAGATCACATAGCATTGTTAGTCTCAAAGTTTTTTTTAGGAGTGTATATCAGTAAAAACCAAAGCCATTGAATTGAATTTTGGTAAGGCAAAGTTTATGCAGGCGCAGCAAAGACTTCATAAGGTAAACTGGAAGGAATGATGTTGAGTCAGTTGGGGAATAATGGGACCGATTTAAAGAGGTAGTACACGCAGTGCAGGAAATGTTCATACCCAAGGTCTGGAGAAGCAATAAAAACAATAGATCAACTACATGGATGAATGAAGGTATACTAAAAAATTATTGAAAAATATAAGGAATACAGAAAAAGTAGTAATGATGTTAATCATAGGGCTCTAGTCAAGGGGGTAATTCAGATTGCCAAAAGGCAGGTTGAGAAGGATATTGTTGATAATGCTAAGATTGATCCTAAGAGATTTTTTCAAAACTTCAGTAGTAAAAGAAAAGTCAAAGAGGAAGTTAAGTGTATTAGGAATAAAGGTGGGGTGTTAAATTATGCAGAGAAGGACATTGCAGATACTCTTAACTCATATTTTGCTGAAGTATTTACCTGCAAAGATGTTAGCAATATGCCAGTGAGTGTAAAGAAAAAGAAATTTGTTTTAAATGACTCTTAGGGATCTTAGAAAGTGAGTTCCTGCTTCAGATGAAAAGGCTGAAAGTTAAATGTCCAGGGTCAGACAACATATACAAACTAAGTACTTAAAGAGGTCTGTGATTATATATACAAACCCATAACATGTATTTTTCAAAAGTCATTGACGGCTGGTGAAATCCCTAAGGACTGGAAATGACATAATATAGTCCCAGTATATAATAAAAGTGACCACATTGACCCTAGTAACTATAGACCTGTAAGCTAAATATATATTGTAGGCAAGATAATGGAAACAATAATAAAGAATGAGATAGAAAAGCAGTTGATAAGAACAGGCATGTTCACAGAAAGTCAACAGGGGTTCAGAAAGTGGAAATCAGGTTTTAATAATATGTTTCTCTGAAGGGGCAATAAAATTTATGATAACAATAGTGGATGATGTCATTTATTTGGACTTTCAGAGGCATTTGACAAGGTACCCCATGAGAGGTTAATAATTAAATTACAGGTGGTAGGGATTGGGGGTAAGGTGAGTGAGTGAGTGAGCGCAGAATTGGCTCACAAACAGAAGAGTAATGGTGAGAGGATAGTTTTCACACCTAGAAGATGTTAAAAGTGGGGTTCCGCAGGGATCGGTTTTGGGGCTGCTGCTGTTTCTAATTTACATTAATGATTTGGATAAGCACATGGCAAATAAACTAGTAAAGTTTGCAGATGACACAAAATTAGGGGGATGGCTGATAACATTCAGGCAGCAGAATCAATACAGTTAAATCCAAACAAAATCCAGATGTGGGCAGATAAATGGCTGATGAAATTTAATGTAAGTAAATGTAAAGTACTACATACAGGAAGTAGAAATATTAGATATAAATATACAATGGGGGGGTCGAGCTGGAAAGTGCACTGTATGAGAAGGATTTATGTGTCCTGGTGGACTCATCACTACCAACATTCTAGACAATGTGCTGAAATGATTAGGAAACTAATTGAACATTGGGTTATATAATGCGCTCAGTGGAGTTCATGTCGAGCCGTTCTCCTTGAGATGGTATAATGAGCTTGTGAGGCCGCACCTTGAGTACTGTGTACAATTTCGGTCTCCGTATCTTGTGAGGTATGTGAAGGCCCTGGAGAGAGTTGAGAGAAGAGGACTCGACTCATTCCAGGTCTGCAGGGTATGAGCTGTGAGGAAGGATTGACAGAATTAAATCTGTTTAGCCTAAATAGACGAATATTGAGAGGAGACATAATAGAAGTGTTCAAAATCATTAAGGGTGTAAAGTGGATGCCCAGGTGCTACTTCAAATTTAATCTGTCGTCAAGGACATGGGTGGAGACTGGTTAAAGGGAGATTTCAGTCTAACGTCAGGAAACATTTCATTACACAGCGAGATGTGGACACATGGAACAAACTACCTAGTTGTGTAGTTGAGAGCAGTACCTTGGAGATTTTCAAATCTAAACGCTATAGTTATTTCGCTGCAATATGTGAACAGGAATTTGGCAATCATTGTTCAGCCGAACGGCTTGTTCTTGTCAAAAACTTTCTAATGTTCTTCTGTTGGATTCAGTGACTTAACTTTGTGTTTCTCTGTTCTCTGTTCACAGTCCCTGGAGAGCACTCGTCGTATGCTACAGCTGGTGGAGGAGGTACAGTGTCCACAATCTTCATTTACTATAGGGGTTCTTAACCTGGGGTCCGTGAACTTGGACAGAACAGTATCTTACACTCTTAATTTTCACTAACTTCTAACTAAATTTTAGCATTTCCTTCAATGATGAATGTAGGCAACAAATCACCATAGTATTCAGAGTACAGTAGCAACAACAACCTTCACTCTGATATATCTTTAAAAAATAAAGTTTAATTTTAACTTAGCTGAATTTTAAATGTTTAGTCTTGTTATTTAATGTGTTAATAAAGAATTACATATACTATTATATCACATTCATTTTTTTTAACGTCTAGATAATGTATTTCCATTTCCTTGGTTTCCTTTGTAATCCTGTGTATTTTAGTTTATTTAGTGTATTTAAATCTGTGATTCTGAGAAAAGGTCCTTAGGCTTCACTGGACTGCCAAAAGCATCAAAAGGTTAAGAACCCCTGATTATTGTATTTTACACATTGATAAAGACATAGCTTTATGCCTGTGGTCAATGCTACAAGGTTGTGGAATGTTTTATGAGTAATTTAGACAAGATCTGTTAAAGTAGATGCTTTTTCACTCCTAGTTTAACGTGCTGCTGGCGGTGACACTGATGTCTATTACGCATACGCACACTGCAATAGAAGTTCGCACCCACCAGCGGTTTACAGAATGATATTTCTATAAATTTGTTGTAGCTGAGAGAGACAAAAGGGACATGCTCCCAATGATGCGTGTCTCAGATAGCCTCTGAAAACCAAGTCCAGCTCCTGGTATCACGTGTGACTTAGCTACTAAGCTTGGTACAACCGTTTCTACTGACAGGAGAAGGGGCAAAGGTGGGTTGCTGCGATCAGACTTGTTGTTTTGAGCAGATGAGGCTTGACAACCATGGTTAGCAACTCATCTAAGAGGAGGAAAACTGATCTCAAATCTCCACCGCCTTGTGGCTATACCCACTCATGGGATAAATGCCAGGGGAAAACTCAGAAGCTGGAGTCCCTCAGACAGTCCTACATTGAATTTAATGTTGACTGGCAACTCCTGCGATGCCTGTGGTGCCCAACCGTATCAGTCTCTGCTGTTACTTAGGATTCGTCAGCTGTGAAGAGGGGATGAGCCTACTGTATGGGCAGCAACTTGCTCACCTATCATACTGCCTGGGCTTGTGTACTGGCTTGTGAATTGAGACAGGTTGTTATCTGGCAAAAGGTGAAATGTTGAGAGTACAGAGTTTGTATCTGATAGAATAAAAGGCAAGGATGTAACATTGAGGCTTATAAAGCACTGGTGAGGCCTCACTTGGAGTATTGTGAGCAGGTTTGGGCCCCCTTATCTGTGCTGGATATGGAGAGGGTTCAAAGGAGGTTCACAAAAATGATTTGATGATTGAATAGCTTATCATATAAGGACTGTTTGAAGGCTCTGGGCCTCTGCTGACTGGAACTCAGAAGAATGAGGGGTGACCTCATTGAAACCCATTGAATGGCGAAAGCTTGACAGAGTGGACATGGAGAAGATGTTTCCTATGGTGGGGGGAGTCCAAGACCAGATGACACAGCCTCACAATAGAGGGGCATCTTTAAAGAACAGAGCTGAGGAGGAATTTATTTAGCCAGAGAGTGGTGAATCTGTGGAATTTGTTGTGACAGGTGACTGGAGGCTGTCATTGGGTACATTTAAGTCAGAGATTAATAGATGCCAGATTAGTCAGGGCATGAAGCGACATGGAGAGAGGGTGGGAGATTGGAGCTGAGAGGGAAAATTGATGAACTATGATGAAACAGTGGAACAGACTCGGGGCTGAATAGTCTAATATTGCTCCTATAGCTTATGGTCTTATAAAAGATTTAAGGAACCTTAGTTTTTAAAAGATATTGCGGCCCTATTTAAGGAAAAGGAGCTGCGTAGCAGGCGTAGACAGGCAGGAACGAATGGGGTACTTATGAAATGCAAGAGGACCTTTAAGAAGGAAATCAGGAAGGCTGAAAGAAGACATAATGTTGCTCTAGAAGCCGAAAGGATTCTACAGATGTGTTGAGAGCAAAAGGATTGCAAGGGACAAAATTGGTCCTCTGAAAGATCAGAGATCTTAAATGGATTTTTTTTGCATTTGTATTTACTCGGGAGACAGACACGGAGTCTATCGGTGTGGAGCAACACAGCAGCGAGGTCGTGAACCCAATACAGATTACAGAGTAGGGGGTGTTTGCTGTCTTGAGAAAACCGGGGTGGATAAATCCCCAGGGCCTGAGAAGGAGACTAGTACAGAAGTTGCAAAGACCCTAGCAGAGACACCTCAAACATCCTGAGCCACAGGTGAGTTTCTGGAGGATTGCAAGATAGCTAGTGCTGTTCTACTGTTTCAGAAGGTCTCTTAAGAATAAGTTGGGAAATTATAAGCCAGTGAGCCTGACATCAGTTGTGGAAATGTTATTGGAAGATATTATAAGAGACCAGCTATATAAGTATTTGGATAAATAGGGACTTATTAGGGATAGTCAGCATGGCTTTGTGCATGGCAAGTCATGTCTAACCAATCTTGTAGAGCTTATTGGGAAGTTACCAGGAATGTTGATAAAGGCAAGGCAGTGGATGTTGTCCCTCTGCACTTTGGCAAGGTCTTTGTCAAGGTCCCACATGGGAGGTCAGTCAAGAAGGTTCAGTCGATCGCATTCAGGGTGAGGTAGTAAATTGGATAAGATATTGGTTTCATGGAAAAAATGTGTGGTAGTAGATGCTTGCCTCTCTGACTGGAGGCCTGAGACCAGTGATGTGCCACAGGGATCGGTGCTGGATCCATTGTCATCTATGTCAGCAACCTGGATGATAATGTAGTTAACTGGGTCAGCAAATTTGCGGATGACGCCAAGATTGGGGGTGTAGTGGACAGTGAGGAACACTATCAAAGCTTTCAGTGGGATCTGGACCAGCTGGAAAAATGGGTTGAAAAATGGCAGATGGAATTTAATGCAGACAAGTGTGAGGTGTTGCTCTTTGGGACGACCAACCAGGGCAGGTCTTCCACAGTGAGCAGCGGAACACTGAGGAGTGTGGAGGAACAGAGGGATCTGGGAATACAGGTCCTTAATTCCTTGGAAGTGGTGTCACAGTAGATAGGGTCATACAGAAAGCCTTTGGAACATTTGCCATCATAAGTCAAAGTACTGAGTACAGGAGACATAGTGAGGCCTAATTTGGAGTACTGTGTGTGGTCTTGGTCACGTACCTAAAGGAAAGATGAAAATAAGATTGAAAGAGTGCGTAGAAAATTTACAAGGATGTTGCTGGGAGTTGAGGACTTGAGTTATAGGAAAGGTTGAATAGGTTAGAACTTTATTCCCTAAAAGACTGAGGGGAGATTTGATGGACGTATACAAACAACTTACACCAGAGGTGTTCCGCAGGGGATGGTGTTGGCTCCCAAGCCCCTTTGCACCTTTGGTTTTTGAATTCACTCCTCATTTAGAAAAGAGACTTTGCCTTTATTCCTTCTGCTGAAGCTCATGGCCATATATTTCCCTGCACTGTCTTCAATCTGCCACCTCTTTCCCCATTCCTGGCTCAGTAAGGTGAGGTGCTTGCTGCTGGCCTGGCCATCACTCAGTGTGTCTTGTCAGGTGGTATAAATGTAAGGTGAATGTAATGTTGAAATAATATGCTCTGCTCTGTTCTGATATGGCATATTCCAAGCAGTGTCTGTACCTGGTCAAACAACTTGAATATCTCAGCTGCTCTTTGAGAGCGACAGGGAAACGCCTTCACAGTAGTGGTTGGCGTGACGCTATTGCAGCTCAGGGTGTTCCAGAGTCTGTAGTTCAATTCCTGCCGCTGTCTGTAAGGAGTTCGTACATTCTCCCCATGGGTTTCCTTCAGGGGCTCCAGTTTCCTTCCACAGTCCGAAGACGTAGCAGTCGGTAGGTTAATTGGATGTTGTAAATTGTCCCATGATTGGTGGTTGTCCATCAGGTCTGACGATGGCAGGTAAGCTGTGTGGGAGAGTTTTTAAAGTGGAGAAGCTGTTGCAGGGGGCAGTTCTGCTCTCTCGATCTTAAATCTCAGGGACCAGTG
Organism: Hypanus sabinus; assembly: GCF_030144855.1. NCBI lineage: Eukaryota > Metazoa > Chordata > Chondrichthyes > Myliobatiformes > Dasyatidae > Hypanus > Hypanus sabinus. The sequence continues at coordinate 46,874,284 of NC_082731.1, forward strand.
GTATGAACATTAGTCACAGACTGAGGTTTTCCTTGGCTGCTGTGGACTTCTGTGTCTTGTCATGTCCTTCACTCTCAGTCGCAGATCCGGCTTCCTGGCTGTTGGATCTCACGTTAGATCTCATCTACCCAGTCCACTTCAGCTGACTAAGCGTACTAGGACAGGCATGTCCCTATCTCACTGGGGTATGAGGCTGCCGGCTACCCTCACCTGGTTTAGCCCACCTGCCGAAGCGGAGTACCGGGGTGGGGCCACTGTTCCCTGCAAACAGCTACTTGGAGCCACAGGGAGAGCCGAGTGTCCGATGGGGACCTAAGGTGAGTGAGCTGCCCCGGAATGGACATCACAAGCACCCTCACCAGAGGTGCTGCCTCTCCCCAGATACCCCATACACCCAAGTCCCATGATTATGCTTCTGTTAAATGGGCTGGTTGCTGGATGGTGCAACACGTTGGTCAGTCTGTGCTCTATCTCTAAATAAATACATAAGCAAACACAATTCCTGTTAATGATTTTCCTTTTACACTGTCCATGATAAAGTTCGGGAGATTAATTCTGACTAAATACTTGAAAATTTGTCTAGTGAGAGCCAGTTTCATTTCCCCTTTCTGTCTCACCAACCTCACCCCCTTCCCCTCACCTGGCTTCACCTACCTATCACCTGCCTGGCTGTACCTCTCCCCCCCCCCCGCTCACCTGGCTTCACCTACCTATCACCTGCCTGGCTGTACCTCTCCCCCCCACTCACCTGGCTTCACCTATCACCTGCCTGCCCGTATTCCTCCCCTCCCCCCCTCACCTGGCTTCACCTATCACCTGCCTGCCCGTATTCCTACCCCCCCCCTCACCTGGCTTTACCTATCACCTGCCTGCCCGTATTCCTACCCCCCCTCACCTGGCTTCACCTATCACCTGCCTGCCTGCACTCCTTCCCCTTCTGTCACCTCTTTATTCTGGCTTCTGTTCCTTTCCTTTGCAGCCCTGATGAAGAAAATCACCCTGAAACATCAACTGTTTATTCCTCTCCGACAATGCTACCTGACCTGCTGAGTTCCTGTGGGATTTTGCTCAAGATTTCCGTACTGGGATTATGGAGCACTGAGCAGGTCAGGCAGCATCATCAGCGAGCAGTTCAGGCCCAGGGCCCTGATCTGCAAAGTGTTTCCTGTATTTTCTGTTTTAATTAGTGATGACAATAGAATTTGTTCTACGCAGTCGTGTATATTTTTCCATCCTGCTTTCTTCTTTTGTGTGCAGAGGATTATCCCCCTTTACAGTCCAGATCACAGGCCACAGGAATGGAAAGTAAATACACTCTGCACTCGCCAGCAAATCTGCCCTGACCTCACAGCTGCTAGCACCTGAAGGGGAATATTTATAGGCAAAACCTGAGCTGGCCAGAGATCCTCCAAGTGCAGACTGACGAGGCAAAGATCTCAGAATATTACTCTTAACAGGAGAGCACATAGAGCAGGCGTCCTTTCATTACTCGCCTTGAATGTAAAAAGACTCGGGTCCAATGTCAGCACCTCCCAGCTAGTCTTTTTTCTTCAGTTGTCCATGAAAGTTTATGATATTGCTGTTGAAAATCTTTCCGTACCTTGGCAGCATTCTCTTCTCAAAAGCAAACATTGACTCAGAGATCAACCACCCCCGAGCAGTACAAGTGGAGGATTAAGGAAAAGTGCATATGAAGACCATGACCTACAGGTTGAAACAAAACTCTTCTCTATAGAGTAGTTATCCTTCTTATATTACTAAATGGAGCTAAATCGCAGGCCACCTAATGTAGACACCCGAAAGCCCTGGAACCAAGATCTTTACTAAAGGTTTTGAGGATCAGCTGGAAGGACTAACAGAGTCCCATCGCTCAGTGAGAGCTGACTCAGTCACATAGAGCTGGAGGAGGTGAGTAATACACACTCCGGTTACAGTCAGGGCGACCCTCAAACACACAAGCGAACCCGTGTATTACCCGAGCTAAAATGTGACAAAAAGTGGGCATCTCACCATAACCCCATGAAAGCTTCTTAAAACAAGAACAATAAGTAGCACTGGCCACTAGGGACACTGGGCTGAGCTGTCGATCACATCCCCAGAGCACCACAATATCTTCCCCCCCCCGCCCCCCGTCAGCTATTTACAAAAGCTCATAAAGACATGACCCTTTAAAAAACTGGACCATTGCACTCAGGAACACACAAAAAGCTGGAGGGGCTCAGCAGGCCATGCAGCTTCTATGGAAAAGAGTCCAGTCAACGTTTTGGGCAGGACTGGAAAAGAAGGGGGAAGACACCAGAATTCCCCTTTCCTTTCTATTTATTCATTTATCTAAGTCCCCAAAGCAGTATTTCCCTTCCTAAGCCGTGGCTGAAACCATCGGCAGCACAGCCACGTAGTGGTGAGTGCCACAGTCGTGCAGCAGTGTTGAAGCTCGGGGCATTCCGGAATCCAGAGTCCAATTCCAGCACCCTTCTGTAAGGAGTTTTTACATCCATCCCACGGAATGCTTGGGCTTTCTCCAGTTTGCACCCACAGTCTGAAGACATACCAGTGAGTAGATTCATTGGTCATTGTAAAGTGTCCTGTGATTAGGCTAGGGTTAACTCAGAGTTGCCAGGGTTTGCTAGGGTGGTGTGGCTGGACGGCTGTATCTCTAAATAAGCGGATAGATAAATGGATTGAATCATAGTCAGATAGTCCTTATTCTCCTTGCCCATTTCCTTTAAAACATTCCTCAAAGCTTGCAGATTGAATGCAGCTCAGAGACGCAACTTAACTGTGAGGCACCTTCACGATGCTCAAAGTTCTCCGTGGCCAATAGATGCTGTGAATCGCTGTGTTCAGAGTCCTTTTCATTGTTGTCCTCTCCTGTAGTGTCTGCAGTCTCTTGGGGAGCATGGTTTCATAGGTGTTGCCTGTACTTGAACAAACGAATAGTATATGTGAATAGAGCGGGCATGCAGGCTTATCATTTCTGCGCTTTTGAGCCATTGGCATCCCTGACTGATTGTGGTGACTGCTTCTTCTTCACCCCGATCTCTGATTAATTCTGTGTCAGCGGACAATCTTTGTGAATGAGTCTGACTAGTAAATATCGAATGAGAGGGATTTCACGGGAACTGAGTATGATGCTGTGCCGATGCCCTGACAGAAGAAATCAGTGGATTGTGTAGATCGCCCATCTCCCCTTCTTACTCCAGAGATGGATCAAAGATTTGTGCAATCACGAGTCGAGTATGATGTTCTCCCGAGTCATTATTCCCTTAATGAAGGAAGTCTGTGCGTGACTTTGCTTAATGTGGGGAGGCTGATGCACGGGCAGCCACTACACAGTCCTTGACAGATCACGCCGGAGTCCAATGGCATGGAATGCAAGACGACTGTGGACTCTTCACTCCACCTTCAGTGCTGATGTGATGTGTCATCATCTTCTGCCACCACTGAGGTCTTGGTTGGATTGTTCTTTGTCTGGAAACCTACCACCATGTGTGAAGCCAAGCTTCAGATGGTTTTGCTCTCAGGAGCTCAGGAACTCACAAGCCTCTCCGCCACGACCAGGTGACGATCCTCGGACACAAGAATTGGTCCATCGACCCACCGTGAAAAACAATGTGTTTCAGGAGAGGCTGGATAGGTTGGGTTTACCTCGGAGAAGTGGAGGCTGAGGGGAAGGGGCTGACAGAGGAATACAAAATAATGAGGGGCATAGATAGTTAGAAGAAAAGAAAACTGTTCCCTATATCACAGATATCTAAAACTGGATGCCTTAGGTTTAGGGCAGTGGTTCCCAACATTTTTATATGCCACTCTGATTTAGGGTATGAGGTTTGGAAGGGATCGAACATGTTTGTGCCCACAGCATCAGGTTCAGGAACAACCATCAACCATCAGGCTCTTGAACCATAAGGGTTCAACATAACTTCTTTCACCTCATCACTGAACTGTTCACACGACCTATAGACTCACTTTACAGGACTCTTCATCTCACGTTCTTGATATATATTGCTTATTTATTTACAATTACTATTTTTTTTTATTTACACAGTTTGTTGCTGCCTTCACTCTGTGAACACCCTACTTGAGCCAGCTGTCATTGATTCTGTTATAGTTATTATTCTGTAGATTTATTAAGTGTGCCCACAAAAAAATGAATTTCAGATTTGTAAATGGTGATGTATATGTACTTTGATAATAAATTTACATTGAACTTTGGAACGTACTGCCTTGGTGACCAGGTACTTCACGGCATTTAGGATTGATCTAAATGAACACCTGATTCACCAAGGTGCAGTAGGCTATGAATCATGTGCTGGTAAATGGGATTAGTATCCTGGAAGATTAGCCTGGACACAATGGGCTGAATGGCTCTTTTGCTGCAGCGTGACTCTATTACAATATGATAGCAACTTGGTTCCTGGTGGCATCCTCATTACCAAGGGAGGATGGGGGACCCAGGGCCAGGATTTCAGTTCTCTCATTGAAAGTGTACCTGGAACCGTTGGAGGCCAGCTCCTACTTCTACACCTGCAGCTGGATTCTATTCTACATGTTATCAAAAGCTTTCATGATAAACAACTCTCAGGCAAGATACAAATTCCAGAGTGGAATTAATGGGTGGAATACCAGCCTTGTGAGAGCTCATGCCGGCAGCTGACAGTATAATTTTATCTCCTTGTCAGTGCTAATGTACAAGGCTCCCAGACGAGACCTACATTCGTTGTAGAATCATAGAACACTGCAAAACAGAGACAGGCTTTTCGGCTAATCTAGTCTGTACTGAACTGTTACTCTACCTCGTCCCATCTACCTGCATCCGGACCATCCATGTGTCGATCCAAATTTCCCTTAAATGTTAAAATCCAACCTATTCAGGACTTGTGCTGGTAGCTCATTCCACACTCTCACCACCCTCTAAGCCAGGGTTCCCAACCGGGACTCCATGGATCACTTGTTCAATAGTATTGCTTATGGCATAAATGTGGTTGGGAATCCCTGCCCTAAGTGAGGAAGTTCCCCCTCAAACATTTCACCTTTCACCCTTAACCCATGACCTCTAGTTGTGGTCTCGCTCAACCTCAGCAGAAATAGCCTGCTAGCACTTAAACTGTCTATACCCTCATAATTTTATATAAGACCATTAGATATAGGAGCAGAAGTAGGCCATTCAGCCCATCGAGTCTGTTCCACCATTCAATCCTGGGCTGATCCAATTTTTCTAGTCATTCATCCCCAATCCCCTGCCTTCTCCCCATACCTTTTGATTCCCTGGCTAATCAAGAACCAATCTATCTCTGCCTTAAATGTACCCAATGACTTGGCCTCCACAGCCGCTCGAGGCAACAAATTCCACAGATTTACCACCCTCTGACTAAAGTAATTTCTCCGCATCTCTGTTCTAAATGGACGTTCTTCAATCCTGAAGTCATGCCCTCTTATCCTGGACTCCTCTACCAAGGGAAATAACTTTGCTATATCTAATTTGTTCAGGCCTTTTAGCATTCAGATATACCTCTAACAAATCTCCCCTTATAAAGTCCAAACTTATTCAACTTTTCCCTATAACTCAGATCTTCAAGTCCGAGCAATATAAGAGAAACTTCTTCACTCAGAGGGTGGTGAGAGTGTGGAACGAGCTGCCAGCACAAGTTGTGTATGTGAGCTCAATTTCAACATTTAAGAGAAGTTTTGATTGGAACATGGATAGTAGAGATATGGAGTGCTATGGTCCCAGTGCAGACTAATGGAACGAGGCAGTTTAAAGGTTTGGCATAGACTAGATGGGTCAAAGGGCCTGTTTCTGTGTTGTACTTTTCTATGACTCTAATATCCTTGTATATTTTCTCTGCACTCTTGCAATCTTTCCTGTAGGCAGGTTTAAAATCTCCTTGTCATTTTTGATATATAAGCGAGCAGCCCAATTAATAAAAGAAAGATGAAAGATTTGTTGCTCGCCCAGAGCCTGAAAAAGCACACCGTGTTTCCTTCATTCTCTTCTTATGACACAGAGCCTGTAGAGACTGGACTGCAGTTTCACAGTCTGCTGGAGCAGTCCACTTCAGTAGCTCTTTGCTTCCAGCTCCGGCATAGAACCTTAGGGAGGCCAAGTTATCCTTACTTGAGTCCAAGAGTTATCCCTGATTTTCAAATCTGTAATTATCTTGATAGCTCTAATTATTGATCATGTGAGCATCTCAGCTCCTCCAGTTGCCCACTGCAATATCTCCAAGTTCAAACATCATTTAAATTCTGTTTTTCATTTTTTAACATATAAACGACCAGCCTACTTCAAAAAGCAAAGATGAAAGAGTCATGAATCAGAATCACTGATGGGTCACGGAGTTGTTATTTGATTTTTATTTATTTATTGAAACACACTGTTGAAAAGGCCCTTCGAGCCACACCGCCCAGCAATTTCCCGATTTAACCCTAGTCTAATCACGGGACAACTTACAATGACCAGTTGACTTCCTGACCGGTACGTCTTTAGACTGTGGGAGGAAACTGGAGCACCTGGAGGAAACCAACACAGTCATGGGGAGAACATACAAGCTCCTCACAATCAGTGGCGGGAGTTGAACTCGGGCCTCTGGTGCTGTAAAGTGTTGTGCTAACCACTACACTACTGTGCACGCTTGATGCAGATAGTTGTAAATCTTTTGAAATCTTCACCTTTGACGGCAGTAGATGTTCGGATATTGAATGTATTCAAAGGTTAAGACCTTAGATGAATGGATATGGTTGCAGCAGTACACAAAATAGACTATAAATTGCAAAAAGAAATTGTATATAAAAAAAAGTAGTTCAGAAATAGAGTTAGTGTTCACGGGTTCACGGACTGTTCATAAATCTGATGGCGGAGGGGAAGAAGCAGTTCCTGAAATATTGAGTTTATTAATACTGCATTATGTTGATAAATTTGTTGTTTTGCAGCAGTAATACAGTGGAATACATAAACATTACTGTAAGTTACAATAGGGAGTATATAAAAGTATAAATAAATTGTTCAAAAGGGAGCAAAATGGAAAGTCAATGTTCATGGATTTATGGACCATTCATAAATCTGATAGCGACTGGGAAGAAGTTGTTCCTAAAACCTTGCGTGGGTTTCTTCAGGCTCCTGAAACCTCCTCTCTGATGATAGAAATGAGAAAAGATCATGTCCTTGGTGCTTTTGACTGCTACAGAATGGGACAGTGGAGTGCACAACTGCATGAAGTGTACTCAATCTTTAAGGACACCCCAGAGCTTCCATATGCTTATCGTATTAAATCTCACTCCGACCGTCCTACATTCAGCCTCCTCCATTCCTCCAACAGAGCCCACCATAAACCCAAGAAACTGCTCCTAATCCTCTGCAACAACATTCAAAGAGCTGGAGAAACTCAGCAGGTCAGGCAGCATCAATGAGGGAAATGGATAGTTGACGTTTCAGGTCGAGACCTTTCATCTATAAGGAACACTGTTGCAGAAAAGTGACATCCATCATCAAAGACCCCCAGCATCCAGGCCATGATCTCTGTGCTGCTGCCATCAGGAAGGAGGGACACGACCCTCAGGTCCCACCCACCAGGTTCAGGAACAGTTATTGCCCCTCAACTATCAGGTTCCTGAACCAGTGTGGATAACTTCACTCACCTCAACACTGAACTGATCCAACAACCTATGGACTCACTTTCAAGAACTCTACAATTTATGTTCTCAGTATTATTTACTTACCTATTTATTATTATTATTATTATTATTGCATATTTGCCTTACTTTGCATATTGGTTGTCAGTCCTTGTAGTTTTTCATTGATTCTATTGTATTTCTTTGTTCTACCATGAATGCCTGCAAGAAAATGAATGTCAGGCTTGAAAATAGAGACACATACTTTGATAATAAATTTATTTTGAACTTGAACTTAATCAGGACTGAATCCTCTCCTCGGCTTGTTGTAACCCATGGGATTCAATATTGAATGTTACAAACCACTTTTTTCTTCCTCTTTCTCCACATATGTACTTTTCCGTTGCAAATTGCTTTCTTTCATTTCTAATTTCTGCATCATAAAGTCATTGACACCTTTGATCTGTGGCCATTGACAATCTCTCTGTTCACTCCACCCTTCCCTTCCTCTAAAAGTTAAAATACAGTTGTTTCCCCAATTTTCCAAATCTAATTAAGGATCCTGAGACCAACCTGGTTTCTCTTCCCTGCTGAGTTCTTCAGACACTTCCTCCTTTAGTTTTGAATTTCTCGTAGTGTTAATTGTCATTCAGCCGTGCACATTTATACAGCTAAACAAAGCACGGTTCCTCCAGGGAAATACAGTACTGTGGCGACCCATTTCCTGGCGCATCCGAACCGACTCACAATTAGATAGCCTACGGGGGTTTGCGAGCACAGAGCTTTGGAGACTCTGCGCCATGGGGGGCTGGTTGAGGGAGGCTTAAAAGTGAGGCTGAAGTTTTCGAATAAAGTTTTTTCCTTCGACTGCAGTTACCGACTCCGTGTCGTAATTTTAGCGCTGCGTGTAGCACACCGCTACAGTACAATCATACACAGCTCATACCATTATGATCCAGCACACACAGTCACAAAATAAAATTAACACGTTCTCTCCTTTTACACCAGGGGTTCCCAGCCTGGGTTCCACGGACGCCTTGCTTAAAGGTATTGGTCAAAATGTTGTTTCACATAGTTATCCAACATCTTTTTGAACGCTACAGTTGAATTTGCCTTCACTCCCCTGGCAGTATGCTCCAGACCTTAATACTTGCTGTGTAAAATATTCCCTGTCTTGCTGCAAACAGGAAGACAGGATACAAAGTCTAACTGAAAGTTGAGTTGATTGTCATCTGCACAGCTACATGAAGAACTGAGCCTGTAACATCACAGGTGCCTAACATCAGATAAAAATTAGCTTTATCTGTCATATGTACATCAAAACATAGAGTGAAATCCATCATTAAGGATCCCCATCACCCAGGACATGCCCTCTTCTCATTGCTACCATCAGGGAGGAGGGACAGGAGCCTAAAGACATGTACAACGATTCAAGAACAGCTCCTTCCCCTCTGCCATCCAAATTCTGAATGGACATTGAACCCTTGAGCATTAACTCACTATTTTTTCCTTTTTTTACGCTATTATTTAATTTCACTTTTTAAATATATATACTTACTGTAATTTTCAGTTTTTTATTATGTATTGCAATGTACTGCTGCCTCAAAGCAACAACTTTCATGACAGGTCGATGATATTAAACTTGATTCTGATTCTATTGTCATCAAATCAAATCAGTGAGGTTTATGCTAGGGACACTTCCAGAACCAAAATAGCTTGCCCACATCTCACTCATAACCTGTACACTTTGGAGTGTAGAAGGAAACCCAAATGGTCACGGGGGGCACATGCAAACTCCTCACAGACAGTGGAGGAAATGCAAAATATAAATTAAAGTCCGTTGTAGAGTCCTTGAAAGTAAGTCTGTAGATTGTGCAATCAGTTCAATATCGGGGTGAATGAAATTATCCACACTGGTTCAAGAGCCTGATGTGTTCAATCAGTTCAATATCGGGGTGAATGAAATTATCCACACTGGTTCAGGAGCCTGATGTGTGGAATCAGTTCATTGTTGAGGTGAGTGAAGTTATCCACACTGGTTCAGGAGCCTGATGTGTGGAATCAGTTCAGTGTTGAGGTGAGTGAAATTATCCACACTGGATCAGGAGCCTGATGTGTTGAATCAGTTCAGAGTTGAGGTGAGTGAAGTTATCCACACTGTTTCAGGAGCCTGATGTGTGGAATCAGTTCAGTGTTGGGGTGAGTGAAGTTATTCACACTGGTTCAGGAGCCTGATGTGTTGAATCAGTTCAGTGTTGGGGTGAGTGAAGTTATCCACACTGGTTCAGGAGTCTGATGTGTGGAATCAGTTCAGTGTTGGGGTGAGTGAAGTTATCCACACTGGTTCAGGAGCCTGATGTGTTGAATCAGTTCAGTGTTGGGGTGAGTGAAGTTATCCACACTGGTTCAGGAGCCTGATGTGTTGAATCAGTTCAGTGTTGGGGTGAGTGAAGTTATCCACACTGTTTCAGGAGCCTGATGTGTGGAATCAGTTCAGTGTTGGGGTGAGTGAAGTTATCCACACTGGTTCAGGAGTCTGATGTGTGGAATCAGTTCAGTGTTGGGGTGAGTGAAGTTATCCACACTGGTTCAGGAGCCTGATGTGTTGAATCAGTTCAGTGTTGGGGTGAGTGAAGTTATCCACACTGTTTCAGGAGCCTGATGTGTGGAATCAGTTCAGTGTTGGGGTGAGTGAAGTTATTCACACTGGTTCAGAAGCCTGATGTGTTGAATCAGTTCAGTGTTGGGGTGAGTGAAGTTATCCACACTGGTTCAGGGGTAATAATTGTTCCTGTACCTGGCGGTGTGGGACCTGAGGCTCCTATACTTCCTTTCTAATGGCGGCAGCGGGAAGAGCGTATGGAGAAGGAATTTGATCTAATTGACTGTGACTGTGGAGAGATTGTAAATGCCAGACGGGATAGGGGTCTGATGACAGAAGCTGCTTTCTTGTGTCAGAGCCCCGTGTTGATATATCCTTGTGATCTTGACCATCCTTAAGAAGGGAGATGATGATAATTACAGGGGGCTCAGAAGCACATTGCTATGGCTAAGAATGATGAGGAGAATACAGACCTGCAACGCTGTGGTATGAGATTTAAACATTTGCAGAGAAAGAGCAATTGTTCCCACCTGACAGGCGACACAACAGGGAGTTTGTAAAGTTTTCACTGTTACAACTTCAACTGTTGTTCCTATGTCTTATGGTCTTAAATATGGCGAGAAGGCATGTGTATGGGTATGAGTGGGATCTGGGATCAGCCATGATGGAATGGCGGAGTGGATTGGATGGGCTGAATGGCCCAATCCTACTCCTATGTCTTATGGTCTTACAAAGGACGTGCAGAATTGAAGAGTTTCACTCAGAAGCCACTTTCTTTATGCAGTCAACCCGGTGTGGTCTGCTGCTATAACCCATCCAATTCAAGATTTGACGTGTTTGGCATTCAGAGATGCTCTTCTGTACACCACTGTTCTAACGTGCAATTATTTGAGTTACTTTCACCTTCCTGTGAGCTTGAACCAGTCTGTCCTTTCTCCTCTGACCTCTGTCATTATCACCCTCAGAACTATCACTCACTGGACGTTTTTCTTGTTCTTCGCACTATTCGCTGTAAACTCAGCAGTCCACGGACCCCATGCTTAATGGTGTTGGTCCATGGCGTAAAACAGCCCCTGCTCTAGAGACTATTCTGTGTGAAAGTCCTAGGAGATCAGCTGCTTCTGAGATACTCAAACCACCCCATCTGGCACCAACAATCACTTAGATCACATTTCCACCCTGTTCTGACATTTGTTCTGAACAACAGCTGAACCACTTGACCATTGAGTTGCTGCCACATGATTGGCTGATTAGATTTTTGCATTACAGGTGTACCTAATAAAGGTCACTGAGTGTATATTTCGATGTTTCAATGTACAGACCTAATGATGCCTTGGGTAACAACGGTGAGAATACAGACCGGCAACATTGTGGTGTGAAATTTAAACATTTGCAGAGAAAGAGCAATCGCTCCCGTTGAACAGGTGACACATCTCAGATGTTTGACCCACCAGGGAGCTTGTAAACTTTTCACTGTTACAAAGGATGTGTGGAATTAAAGTTATATTTAAATGGAGTTAAGTATTTCTATAAATTCCCCGGTCTGTGAGAGGCTTTCAGCTCTTCGTCTCACGCATTGCAGCTAAAGCACTTAGTGAAAAGCCAGACTGATGCTGCAGCACAGACCTGCAGTGTGACCGCAGAAACAGAGAGACGGTGCCACGATCCCTGCAGGGAATAGGCCGTGTTGTCGCTGGCACGTAGACAGCTGGCTCCATACCTTCCTCAAGGGAATGCAAAATCCGCAAGTGTTGAAGTAAAAATAGAAATTTCTGCAAGTATTGATAGAATCACAGACTTGTTGAAATGTACAGCACAGTAAGAGGCTATCTGGCCCATTAAGATCATGTCAGCCGAGAAAATGTTATTGAATCAGAGGGCACATTATAGCCTCGCATTAGCCTTACAGAAATATACCTGGTACTTTTAAAGTCAAGTGAAGGCATCTGCCTTTTTAATCTTGAAGCAGAGTTTTGAGAGGAAACATTGACAATTCCTGGCCGATCTCCCCCTCCACAGATGCCGCTCGACCTGCTGAGTTCCTCCAGCAGACTGTTGGTCCGCACTCCTGCATCTGCCATCGCGTGTCGGTTCCAGATAACTAAGCAAAATTCTTTTCACTCAAGTGCTCTCTTAACCTGGTCACAATTTCATCAGATTCACACCTTCCCGCGAAATAAAACGTCCCCATCTTTGTTGCCAAGTATTTCACTTCACAGGGCAGCATTGTAGCGTCGCGGTTAGCTCTGTGCCAGTGACCCGGGTTCTTTGTCTGTAAGGAGCTCGTGCGTTTTCTACGAGACCACGTGGGCTACTCAGAGGTGCTCCAGTTTCTTCCCACATTCCAAAGGTAAAATGCTGAAGCTGTACAAGGCACTAGTGAGGCCTTACTTGGAGTATTGTGAGCAATTTTGGGCCGATTATTAAAGAAATGATGTGCTGACATCGGAGGAGGTTCACAAAAGTGATTCCAGGAATGAAAGAGCAGCAGGGGCAACAATTGAAGGCTCTGGGCCTGTACTCAATGGTTAGCATGGACGATGGGCTGAAGGGCCAGTTTCTGTGCTGTGTAACTCTATCGCTCTGTGAGATATTTATCAAGAGTGCTGCATAATCAGGGCCCATAGCATTGTCAATGATCCCTCCAATCAGTCCAACAATCTCTTTGACCCACTACCATCAGGCAGGAGGTGCCGGAGCATTAGGACAAGGAATGTTAGGATGGAAACCAGCTTCTTCCCCCAGGCCGTGAAACTACCAAACTCCCTGGCTGCACCCAGGTCTCATCACGTATAAAGTGCCAGTAGCAGTTGTAAATGCACCTTATTATTTGTGGTAATATTACTTTAAATGCCATGTGTGTACTGTGTAGTGCACTTAGGTCTGGAGGAACAATGTTTTGTTTGGTGGTGTATACGTTGAATGGCAAAGAACTGAATTTGCTCTTGAATATTGAACATGATTTTGAATCAGTTTCAGTTGTAAGGGGGATCATACAGGGTAAAAATACGCCCTTTATCACGCTGTGTACATTCAACCATCAAGCACCCACCTGCATGAATGCTACACTCGTTCATTACGTGCCGTATCATATGACGTGGGCAATCACAATCTTTCCATGACCATGATTGTTCTTGGCAAATTTCTCTACAGAGGTACTGTAGTTTGCCATTGCCTTCTTCTGGGCAGTGTTTTTACAAGACGGGTGAACCCCAGCCATTATCAATCCTCTTCAGAGATTGTCTGCCTGGCGTCAGTGGTCACATAACCAGGACTTGTGATCTGCACCGGCTGCTCATACGACCATCCACCAAGGGTCAAGGGTGACCTGCAGGCTAGCGGAGGGAAGGTGCGGCTTACCCCTTTTTCAGTAGAGACGCATCTCATCCCGCCCTCCTGGTGATACTACCTAATGCAAATTTTCATCGCCTGAGTAATAAGTTTTATTTTGATACAAGGTCAAGGTCATCAATTGTATTACCATACATTTCCCAACACTGTATTCCATCTGCCACTTTTTTGCCCATTCTTCCAATTTGTTACGTTTTGGCTCCAAAGATAGTCAAGCCGAAGGGTGGTAGTGGGGACGAGCTCCCACTGCTAAACAACTGCTCTTCATGGCGTGCGTCTCAAACAGCCCCTGACAACCAAGTCCAACTCCTGGCCTTCACATGTGGCACAGTTCTTATGCCCGGCAGAGCTGTTCTCACTGACAGAAGAAGGGACAAACGTGGGCCACTGGCACCTTAAAACCAGTTGCTCCGGGCAGATGGGGCTGGTTAACCACGGATTTCAAACCTCTGCTGCCTTGCGGCTATACCCGATCACGGGAAAGGCTTCAGGAGTAAACCCCGAGGACAAATCTGGAGTCGGAGTCCCGAAGGCGGCTGACTGCTGTCCCCAGCACCGGCACGGCAACTCCTGCGACGCTGCTGGCACCAAACTGTACCGACTTCCATCGTTCCTTTGGACCTGTCATCACCATGGACAACAGACAGATCTCCATATCAGCTCTGCCCTGGAGAAGCCACTCCCAGTGACTACCAAAGGCACAGTACCCATGGTCAACCACGACCAACGGTGGCCACACAAGTTCTGTTACAATCGCATTGCTTTCTCAGCATTACCTACCCCTCCACCTATCTTTGTATCATCCCCAAACTTTACCACAAAGCCATCAATTCCATTTTCTAAATTATTGACAAACAATGTGAAAAGCAGCGGTCCCAATACTGACCCCTGAGGAACACCACTAGTCACCGGCAGCCAAACAGAAAAGGCCCCTTTTATTCCCACTTGATGCCTCCTCCCAGTTAGCCATCCATGCCAGTGACTTTCCTATAACATCACAGAGTTTTATCTTGTTAAGCAGCCTCATGTGTGGATGTGTGACAGAAATGCCTTCTGAAAATCGAAGTAAATAACATCCACTGCCTCTCCTTTGTCCACCCTGCTTGTTACTTCCTTGAAGAACTCTAACAGATTTGTCAGGCAAGATTTCCCGTCATAGAAACCATGTTGACTTCAACTTATTTTATCATTAGTCTCCAAGTACCTCTAAATGTCATCCTTAATAATAGACTCCAACACTTTCTTAACTACTGAGGTTAGGCTAACTGGCTTATAATTTCCTGTCTTTTGCCTCCCTCCCTTCTTAAAGGGTGGAGAGACATTTGCAATCTTCCAGTCCTCCGGGACCATGCCAGAATCAAGATATACCTGCTGGTGGAACGGTGTCGCAGCAACAACCTTGCACTCTGTTTTTGCACTATTTTTAATATAACTTTTTAATATACATATATATACTCACTGTAATTCATTTACTTGTTTATTTTTTCTTTATATTATCATATATTGCATTGTACTGCTGCCACTAAGTTAACAAATTTCATGACATATGCCGGTGATGTTAAGCCTGATTCCGATTCTGATTTCCTGTCTGTTATTCTTGCTGCGTTGTTAACCTGATTTGCTTGGGCAGATTGTGTTTCCTGTAAATCATGTTTACTCAAGGTTGTGTTTCTTCTGGTTACTTGGCTCTGTTCGTGTTTACTCTGGTCTATAATTTATGCAGGCTGATGTTTAGCAGATATTATATGCCACCACCGCCAAACAAAGGAACAGCCTACCCCTACCCCTACGCCTTTCAATTCCTTTTCAGGGACTTCAGTCAGGCTTGTTTGAAGAAATCTCTACCCAATTATCATCAACGTATAACCTGCAGCATCAGTACACTCAGCCACTGTTATACTAGGATTAGGAATGCCTGGATCTCATTTCAGATCGTTTTGCTCCTCCCTATCCGCGGAGGCTAAAGAGTGAGACTCAGGAGATCAAGACAACGAAGAGCGATTGTGGGAGGCAGAGAAGTGACCACAGGGTCGCTCCGAGTTGCTGGACTGAGCCATTTTCAAGGACACATCAGTGGATCTGAATGACTACATCACGGTTGTCAGGGACTTTATAAAAAAAGAGTCATAGACAAGTGTGTCCCCAGAAAACCGTTCAGAGTCTTCCACAGCCAGAAGCCTTTGATGAAGCATGAGAACCACAAAGTGCTGAAGGCTGGATCAGAGACATTCAGGTCTGGTGACCAAGTAAGATACAAGAGGTCCAGGTACAATATCCGGAAAGTCATCTTCCATTCAAAGTAGCAAATCCAGACTAAACTTGAATCACAGTCAGTGCTTGCAGCTGTGTCACCTTTCACAAAGTGAAGCCAAGCAACAACGTTTCTCGCCTAGGTGAACTCAGTGCCTTCTATGCTCGCTTTGACCGTCAAAACTTGGAGGAACCTTCATGAAGTCCCACAGCCCCTGATGACCTATGATTTCAGTCTGAGGCCGACACAGGAGCATCCTACAGGAGGATGGATCCACGGAAGGCAGCTGTCCCACGTGGCGTACCTGGTCGTGTACTGAAGAGATGAGATTGTCAACGATTAAATCTTCAATGGTAACTGACCTGCGATAGGCAGTGATCAAAGATGGTGATGAATCAGCATATAGGAGGGAGACTGAAAATCTGACTGAGTGATGCTACAACAAGAACTTCTTACTCAATGTCAGCAAGACAAAGGAGCTGATCGACTTCAGGAGGAGGAAACCAGAGGTCCATGAGCCAGTCCTCATCGAGGAGTCAGAGTTGGAGATGGTCAGCAAATTTAAGTATCTTGGTGGTGTTATTTCAGAGGATCTATCCTGAGCCCAGCATGGAAAGGCAATTATGAAAAAGCAGGGCAACGCCTCTACTTCCTTATAAGTTTGTGAAGATTTGGCATGATACCTAAAACCGTGACAAATGTCTATAGATGTGTGGTTTGGTGATGTCTGTAGATGTGTAGTATATTGACAGCCTGGTACGGACACGCCAATGCCCTTGAACAGAAAATCCTACAAAATATCAAGGATATGGCCCGGTTCACCATGGGTAAAGCCCTCCCCACCATTGAGCACATCTACACAGAGCGTTGTCACAGGAAAACAGCATCTGTCATCAGGCCATGCTCTCTTCTTGTTGCTGCCTTCAGGAAGCAGGTGCGAAAGCCTCAGGACTCTCACAACCAGATTCAGAAACAGTTATTACCCCTCAACCATCAGGCTCTTGAATCCAGAGGGGATAACATCACTCATCCAATCATTGAACTGTTGCCACAACTTAAAGAGTCACCTTCAAGAGCTCTCCATGTTCTCGATATTTATTTATCATTGCTATTTTATTTTGTATTTGTACAGTTTGTTATCTTCTGTACACCGGTTGTCTGTCCTGTTGGGTGAGGTCTTTCATTGATTCTATTGTGTTTCTTGGATTTATTGAGTATGCCCACAAGAAAATTAATCTCAGGATTTTATATCGTGCCATATAGTACATTGATAATAAATCTATTTTGAACTCAGGCTATGCTTTTCCAGGCCTGTGTTTTCCTTGACCCATGTTTTTCTGGTCTGTGTTTTCCCTGGTCCATGTATTCTCTGGTCTGTGTATTGTCAGGCCTGTGTTTTCCCTAGTCTGTATTTTTCCTGGATTGGGTTTACTCTGTGCTGGAGGACCAGTGGGCCAGGCAGCACCTCAGAGGGGAAATGGACAATTAAAATTTTGAGGACTGAAAGAGTATAGGAGTGATAACCGGCACTTATGGGTTACTAAAACACAACCTTCACCGTTCTGAAAGGTTTCTCTCCCCCAGGCAGTTTGTTACGTATTCAGGCAACAATAAATACGAGATCGGCAAGGGTTTCTTATAACAAACAACACGTTTATTAAACACAGAAAACAAACCCCCCAAAAGTAAACAAACACTACCGTAACCAGAAACAGCTGCTGAGCGGCAGCACAAACAGTTCGTAAAGTGATATTCCAAAAACAGTTCTTTAAAGTGGTATTGCCAAAAGTTCGATATGCTCACAGTCCATTTAAAAGGAGAGACTTTATAGGACGATTTAGGTTCTCTTTCACGTCGCTTGCTTCGATCCCCGACGTCGAACTTCCCACGAAGAATTCACGAAACAGAACGGCTTAAAGGCACTGACCTTTCCTTCTCCACTACCTTCAATCCTTTCTAGTTAAACCTAGGGATTAACACGAAGATAGTCAATGAAATCCTTCCAAATAAGGATCAAACAAAGGTCGCCCCCGTTTCACCGTAGAAAGCGATTCTCCTCGATCTTTAACTTCCAACTTCGAATCTTCACTCTCCACTAATTTCGAACTAACAGAATCATAAAGAACCTGCTGGCAATGACCTTTTAAACTTTAGGCATTAAATAAAAACTTCATCTTTCAACTAAACTGCGTCATCACTTAAAACACACAGTGGCATGAAGTCAACCTGGCAAATCCAGCCACGAACTGCCCCTCCTCACAGGGTGGGGTCTACCTTGTATAACCTGTAAAAAAAAATCGTCACATGATCTCTACTGGTGGGAAAATGACGTCACCACCATCACAAGACCATCACCTCAAGTCCAGTACAGCTTCAACCCCAGTCACGTGACAAGGGCTCCACTGTCATGTGTCACGAGTACGTAACACCTCCTTCCAAAAAAACATTTTTGGTCTGACAAGAACAAAAATTTTTAACAATTGCTCACAAGAAAACCAAAGGTATAAATTTTATAACATATACAATACACAACACCATCATATAACAGCTTATAACTCACAATACAGTAGGAGTGTTACAATTGAAAAAAAAACACTCCATAAAAAAAATTACAGTGTACATTCAACATCGAGATAGACAATCAGCAACCACATTATCTTTACCTTTAATATGAGTTATCACAATATTGTACTCTTGTAACATCAAACTCCAATTTAATAATCTCCTGTTTTTGTTTTTCATCTTACTCAGGAAAACTAACGGATTATGATCAGTGTAAACAATAAATGGTTTCTGAGTTGTACTAACATATACCTCAAAATATTCCAAAGCTAAAACAAGAGATAACAATTCTTTCTCTATTGTCGAATAGTTTCTTTGATGCTTATTAAATTTCTTAGAAAAGTAAGCTACTAGATGATCAACCTCATCACCCTCATTCCTTTGCATTAATACTGCTCCTGCAGCCTCATCACTAGCATCCACAGCCAATGAAAAAGGTTTTCCAAAGTCAGGTGCCTTAAGCACAGGTTGTTGACATATCATTGTTTTCAATTTTTCAAATGCTTCTTGACAAGGCACCGTCCATACAAACTTCTCATTCTTCCGCAGAAGGTTAGTTAATGGAAGGGCAACATTAGCAAAATTCTTACAAAATTTCCGATAATATCCTACCATTCCCAAAAACCTTCTGAGAGTCTTTTTCCCCGTTGGAGTGGGAATCTCTAAAATTGTCTGAACTTTTGCCTGAACAGGAGCTACCTTACCTTGACCCACAACATAACCAAGGTAAGTCACAGTGGCATGTCCAAATTCACTCTTAGCTAAATTAATAGTTAAGTTAGCTTTTGAAAGTCTTTCAAACAATTTTTCCATCGCAATAATGTGTGCTTCCCAAGTATCATTTCCTGTCACTAAATCATCAATATAAGCATCAGTATCTTTCAATCCCTGAATCACAAAGTTAATCATCCTCTGGAAAGTACCTGGGGCATTCTTCATCCCAAATGGAAGAACATTATACTCATATAACCCAGATGGAGTTACAAATGCAGAAATCTCTCTACCTCTGTCCGTTAATGGAACACACCAATATCCTTTCAATAAATCAATCTTTGTAAGGAATTTGCCTTTCCAACTTTATCTACACAATCATCTACTCTAGGAATTGGATATGCATCTGTTTTCGTTACAGCATTCACCTTCCTATAATCCGTACAAAACCTAATACTACCATCTGGCTTTGGCACCATAACACATGGCGAACTCCAATTCGAGTTAGAATGTCTAATGATATTATTCTCTAACATATATTCAATTTCTTTCTCAGCAAGTTCACATTTTTCCATGTTCATCCTATATGGATGTTGTTTAATAGGTTTGGCATCCCCAACATCTACATCATGTGAAGCTATAGTAGTCCTTCTCGGAACATCTGGAAACAACTCCCTATATTTAAAAATCAACTCCTTCATCTGTTGTCTCTGCTCTAACTGTAAATGTGCTAATTTTTCATCAATATTTTCCAGAATGGTTGAATTTGGTAACCTAACAGAAAGAATGTTGGATTTAGAATGAAAGTCAGATGAATCATCTATCATGTTCCTAGTTAAATCAAACTCATTCTCACTAACCACAACAGTCACAGTATCAGATTGTTTCTCAAAATATGGTTTCAACATATTTATATGGCAAAGTTGTGTTGACCTTCTACGATCTGGAGTTTTTACCACGTAATCCACATCATTGATTTTAGACACAATTTCATAAGGACCATGAAATCTAGCTTGTAAAGGATTTGTCTGCACTGGGAAAAGAACCAACACCTTATCTCCAGGCTTAAACATCCTCATCCTAGCGTCTTTATCATACCAAGTCTTCATTTTCTCCTGAGCCAACTTTAAATTTTCCTTAGCTAAGCTACAAGCTTTATGTAACCTGTCCTTAAATTTCAACACATAGTCCAACAAATTAGTGTGTACTTCCTTATTAATCCACTGTTCTTTCAACAAAGCTAAAGGTCCTCTAACTCTATGCCCAAACACAAGTTCAAATGGACTAAAACCTAAAGATTCCTGTACCGATTCCCTTACTGCAAATAAAAGTAAGTTTATACCCTCATTCCAGTCACTTTCATTTTCCACACAAAATGTCCTAATCATATTCTTGAGGGTAGAATGAAACCTCTCCAAGGCACCCTGCGATTCTGGATGGTATGCAGACGAAGTGATTTGCTTAGCTCCCAATTTATAAACTATCTGTTGAAACAATCCAGACATAAAATTACTGCCTTGATCAGTTTGTATCTCCTTAGGTAATCCAAAATAAGTTAAAAAATTTATAAGGGCCTTTGTCACAGTCTTAGCTTTTATATTCCTAAGTGGTACTGCCTCTGGAAACCTAGAAGAAGTACACATGATAGTCAACAAATACTGATAACCAGTTTTTGTCTTGGTAATGGACCAACACAATCTACAATAACTTTAGAAAATGGTTCACCAAATGCTGAGATAGGTTGTAATGGAGCTACTGGTGTAACCTGATTTGGTTTACCCACAACTTGACAAGTATGGCACGTTTTACAAAACATCACCACATCTTTTCTTAGACCAGGCCAGTAAAAATGTTTTAAAATCTTGTCCACAGTTTTCCTTACCCCTTGATGTCCACCTAAAGGCACACTATGAGCTAAAGTCAAAATCTCATTTTGATAAACTTTCGGGACAACTACCTGGTAAACAACATTCCAATCCTCACTTGCAGGAATTGTAGGCGATCTCCACTTCCTCATCAACACTCCTTTTTCCAAGTAATATCCTACTGGCACCTTATCAATTTCACTATCTAGTAAAACCTGCTCTTTTAATTTTATAATCTCAGAGTCTCTATTCTGCTCTGCTATCATCTCCTTCCGAGACAAAGATAAATCTTTATAGTCAGACTTACTCCCAGAATCTTGTTCAAACAACGAAGATAAGAAAGTCTCTGACACATCCTCAAAACTCGAATCCTGAGTTGAACAGTCCTGAATAACAACCTCATTCTGCGCATCAATCTTTTTAGCCATAGCTCTAGTCACAACACAGGAAGAATCTGTGTTAGAATTCAACTCTGGTTCCTCTGACTCCATTGTCAAATGCACTTCAGGAAAAACTTGTCCACCTGCCAAGTCATTACCTAACAATAAAGAAATACCCTTCACAGGTAAGCTATGCTGTAATCCTACTTTAACAAATCCTGTAACTAACCCTGACTTTCAATTTACTTTATGTAAATGTACAGGCATAAAATCACTTCCAACACCTCTTATGTAATTTACCTCACCAGTATCAGACTCTTCATTAAACTTCAACACACTGTCTAACATCAATGACTGAGAAGCACCAGTATCCCTAAGGATTTTTATTGGCATCAGAGTAGATCCTTCCTTCAAGGATACAAACCCTTCAGTTACAAAATGATCATATCCCTTTCTAACTTGGTCAGACTCTAACAAAGCCTCATTTGTTTTTTATCAAACCCTGTAACTTTACAGGTGCTTCGGAATGTTGCACACAAGCATCTGGAACTGC
The DNA here is from genome assembly GCF_030144855.1 of Hypanus sabinus. Taxonomy (NCBI): domain Eukaryota; kingdom Metazoa; phylum Chordata; class Chondrichthyes; order Myliobatiformes; family Dasyatidae; genus Hypanus; species Hypanus sabinus. The sequence goes on from NC_082731.1 coordinate 46,896,170, forward strand.
TTCCTTCTCTTTCTTTTTCAATTTGAAACAGTTAGCTATTAAATGGCCAGGCTTCTTACAATAGTTACAAGTAAGACCAAACTGTCTTTCCTTCACAGGCTTTCCTTTCTCATCAACTTTCTCATTAACCTCCGATTTAATTTCAGATTTACCTGGAGTCTCCGTGTTATTTTTCCTCTTAAAAATTCTGCCCTGAGGAAATTTGTTCTTATGGATCAAAACATACTCATCAGCTAATCTAGCACAGTCCTGCAATTTATCAGTATCCTTCTCATTTAAGTAGGTCCTTACTTCAACAGGAATGCTTCTTTTAAATTCCTCCATTAAAATCAGCTCTCTCAATGTATCATTGTCCCCATTTACATTTTTAGAAGAAACCCATCTCTCAAAACACATAGCTTTATCATAGGCAAATTCCACATAAGATTTTTCCACAGACTTTTTCAAACTTCTGAATCTTTCCCTATATGCTTCTGGGACTAACTCATATGCGTTTAAGATATGCCTCTTTACAATATCATAATCAAGTGCTTGCGCAGCTGTTAAAGCTGTGTAAACTTGTTGTGCTTTGCCCTTAATTACACTCTGTAACAACACTGACCATTTATCTTTCAGCCACTCTGACATCCGAGCAATAGTTTCAAAATGTTGAAAATACCTTTCCACTTCTGTTTCACTAAATGGAGGGACCAATTTAATTTCTTGACTAGCAACAAACGTTTTTTTAGAACCAGAAGACTGATTTCCAGTCCTTAATTCCTCCATTGCATATGCAAATTCTCTCTGCTTTTGATCCGCCTCCAATTTACACCTCTCCAATTTCATTTGTTCGATTTGCAACTGCATCTCCAGATTACTTATTTGAAACGACTCTAAAATCGATTCATCAAAAACACCCGAATCCACATAGTGTGACGCGATTTTTCTCTGTATCACAGCCTTAGAAGTAGTCTGCAAAATACCTTTAAGTTGCAATCTACTAGCTATCTCAAACCCCTCAGTTTTTTTCGCCTTCGCCAACAACTCCGCAGCTGGCGAAGCCAGAAACTCATCAATATTCATTGCTGCCGAATACCACAACAAGCCAAACAAAAGAACCGAGTAATCCCCGTTTCCAAAACACCAATTTAAAAGTTAGCAAGCATTTAAACTCAAATGATTCAATCCAGACGCAGCCCCCATATTTAATGTTACGTATTCAGGCAACAATAAATATATGAGATCGGCAAGGGTTTCTTATAACAAACAACACATTTATTAAACACAGAAAACAAACCCCCCAAAAGTAAACAAACACTACTGTAACCGGAAACAGCTGCTGAGCGGCAGCCCAAACAGTTCTTAAAGTGATATTCCAAAAACAGTTCTTAAAAGTGGTATTGCCAAAAGTTCGATATGCTCACAGTCCATTTAAAAGGAGAGACTTTATAGGATGATTTAGGTTCTCTTTCACGTCGCTTGCTTCGATCCCCGACGTCGAACTTCCCACGAAGAATTCTCGAAACAGAACGGCTTAAAGGCACTGACCTTTCCTTCTCCCTACCTTCAATCCTTTCTAGTTAAACCTAGGGATTAACACGAAGATAGTCAACGAAATCCTTCCAAATAAGGATCAAACAAAGGTCGCCCCCGTTTCACCGTAGAAAGCGATTCTCCTCGATCTTTAACTTCCAACTTCGAATCTTCACTCTCCACTAATTTCGAACTAACAGAATCATAAAGAACCTGCTGGCAATGACCTTTTAAACTTTAGCATTAAATAAAAACTTCATCCTTCAGCTAAACTGCGTCATCACTTCAAACACGCAGTGGCATGAAGTCAACCTGGCAAATCCAGCCACGAACTGCCCCTCCTCACAGGGTGGGGTCTACCTTTTATAACCTGTAAAAAAAACCCGTCACATGATCTCTACTGGCGGGAAATGACATCACTCCACCATCACAAGACCATCACCTCAAGTCCAGTACAGCTTCAACCCCAGTCACATGACAAGGGCTCCACTGTCATGTGTCACGAGTACGTAACAAGTTAAACAACCAATATAGTTAGCCACCCACCCCCCTCTGTCTATTGCCCCAGTCACTGCACTGTAAACACTTCAAACCTGTGTTTATAATGCTGCTTACATTGTCAATACATGATGGTGATAATGTATTTATGTACTTTTGGTTCTGCACCTGTACTTTAACCTTTTTGAATAATAATTTATTCTTATAATTATTGAATGCGGTTGTTTTTAGAGCACAGTTCAGCACAGGAACAGGCCCCTTAGCTCACAGTGTGCTGAACCAATTAAATTAGTAATCAAGAGGCTAACTAAACTAATCTACTCTGCCTACACAATGTCTATATCCTTTCTTTCACACTCACGTCTGTCTAAGTGGGGAAGTCCCTCCGACATATCGGCCTCTGCCACCACCCCATGCAGCATTTTCCAGGCACCCACACTCTCAGTGTAAAACACCTCGCTCCTCAGTCCTCCTTTGAAATTATCCCCTCTCACCAAAAATACATGCCCTCTGGTGTTAGGCATTTCAACCCTGGGAAAAAGCTACTCTCTGTCCACCCTATCCTAATTTTATAAACCTCTGTCAGATCTCCCCACTGCCACGAGAAAACAGCCCAAGCTTGTCCATCCTCTCGTGATAGCACATGCTCTTTTATCCAGGCAGCATCCTGGTGAACCTCTTCTGCACCCTCTCCAAAGCCTCAACATCCTGCCTATAGTGGGGTGACCAGAACTGTATACAATACTTCAGATGCAGCCTAACTCTTCAGAACCCTCTCCAAAGCCTCAACATCCTGCCTATAGTGGGGTGACCAGAACTGTATACAATACTCCAGATGCAGCCTAACTCTTCTGCACCCTCTCCAAAGCCTCAACATCCTGCTTATAGTGAGGAACTTGGAACCAGCACACCTCAGTAGGTTCCAAATTCATGTAAGCATATATAAATGGTGAATAAAGTTGATTGTTGATCCTAAGGAGGTGAGGCAGGAGGATTGGGAAGAGCTGGCAAGCAATAGGTGGATCCAGGTGAGGAAGGCCGTTAGGTAGATGGAGGAGGGTAGAGGGACGATCGCTGTAGAGGGAAAAAGGTGATATGGAGATGACAAAGGGCTGCAGATGAGAGGAAACTTTTCCACTCAGAAAGCCACAAGATTGTGGAACGAGCCGCCAGCACAAGTGGTGCATGCAAGCTCAACTTCAATGTTTAAAGGAACTTTGGATAGGTACATGGATTATAAGGGTATGGAGCGCAGTGGTCAAAGTTCAAAGTACATTTATTATCAATGTAGACTTTATACAATGTTACAGGGAGCCACAAAACAAAAACCCAATAGAATCCATTAAAACAAAAGAAGACCCAGTGTGCAGAGAAAATAATCAAATCGTGCAAACAATAAGAGTAAGCAAATGGCATTCAGAACCAAAATTCACAGCAGTCAGGTCAGTGAAGCCGGTTAGTTGCAGACCACAGCCGCAGTTCAGTGCAGAGATGAGTAAACCAGCTCATCCCTGGCCTCGGCCCCAACACCCTGACCCGGTACTTAACGCGTCCAAACCTCGGGTCGATGTCACTCTTGGACCTGGACCCGGCTGCTTCAATACACTTGTGGCCCCAAGCACTCTGCCTCGTTACCAACCTTTCCAATTCAACTCAGTGCTTAACTTGATCAAACCTCAGGTCTTTCCTCGCTCTCAGCCCGGTTCTGCACAACACTCCCTCAACTCAACAACACACACAAAATACTAGTAGAACACAGCAGGCCAGGCAGCATCTATAGGGAGAAGCACTGTCGATTGTTCGGGCCGAGAACCTTCGTCAGGACAGCAAGCAGTGCAAACAGTGCAGCTTTAGAAAGAAGGGCTGTCAAGGAAGGAAGCAGGGAGAGTAACTGATGAAGTTGATGGAGAACTACAATAAAACGAGATTATGACGGGATTGGACAGTTCAGGGTGCAGGTCGATGGGATTGGGCAGGTCAGGGTGTAGGTCGATGGGATTGGGCAGGTCTGGGTGCAGGTCAATGGGATTGGGCAGGACAGGGTGTAGGTCAATGGGATTGGGCAGGTCTGGGTGTAGGTCGATGGGATTGGACAGTTCAGGGTGCAGGTCGATGGGATTGGGCAGGTCTGGGTACAGGTTGATGGGATTGGGCAGGTCAGGGTGCAGGTCGATGGGATTGGGCAGGTCTGGGTGCAGGTCGATGGGATTGGGCAGGACTGGGTTCAGGTCGATTGGATTGGGCAGGTCAGGGTGCAGGTCAATGGGATTGGGCAGGTCTGGGTACAGGTCGATGGGATTGGGCAGGTCAGGGTGCAGGTCGATGGGATTGGGCAGGTCAGGGTGCAGGTCGATGGGATTGGGCAGGTCTGGGTGCAGGTCGATTGGACTGGGCAGGTCAGGGTACAGGTCGATGGGACTGGGCAGGCCTGAGTACAGGTCGATGGGACTGGGCAGCTCTGGGTACAGGTCGATGGGATTGGGCAGGTCAGGGTGCATGTCGATGGGATTGGGCAGGTCTGGGTGCAGGTCGATTGGATTGGACTGGGCAGGTCAGGGTACAGGTCGACGGGACTGGGCAGGTCTGGGTACAGGTCGATGGGATTGGGCAGGTCTGGGTGCAGGTCGATGGGATTGGGCAGGTCAGGGTGCAGGTCAATGGGATTTGGCAGGTCTGGGTGCAGGTCATTGGGATTGGGCAGGTCTGGGTGCAGGTCAATGGGATTGGGCAGGTCAGGGTGCAGGTCAATGGGATTGGGCAGGTCTGGGTGCAGGTCGATGGGATTGGGCAGGTCAGGGTGCAGGTCGATTGGACTGGGCAGGTCAGGGTGCAGGTCAATGGGATTGGGCAAGTCAGGGTGTAGGTCGATGGGATTGGGCAGATCTGGGTGTAGGTCGATGGGATTGGACAGGTCTGGGTGCAGGTCATTGGGATTGGGCAGGTCAGGGTGCAGGTTGATGGGATTGGGCAGGTCAGGGTGCAGGTCAATGGGATTGGGCAGGTCTGGGTGCAGGTCAATGGGACTGGGCAGGTCAGGGTGCAGGTCAATGGGATTGGGCAAGTCAGGGTGTAGGTCGATGGGATTGGGCAGATCTGGGTGTAGGTCGATGGGATTGGACAGGTCTGGGTGCAGGTCATTGGGATTGGGCAGGTCAGGGTGCAGGTTGATGGGATTGGGCAGGTCAGGGTGCAGGTCAATGGGATTGGGCAGGTCTGGGTGCAGGTCAATGGGATTGGGCAGGTCAGGGTGCAGGTCGATGGGTCTGGGCAGGTCAGGGTGCAGGTCGATGGGATTGGGCAGGTCTGGGTACAGGTCGATGGGATTGGGCAGGTCAGGGAGCAGGTCGATGGGATTGGGCAGGTCTGGGTGCAGGTCAATGGGATTGGGCAGGTCAGGGTGTAGGTCAATGGGATTGGGCAGGTCAGGGTGTAGGTCAATGGGATTGGGCAGGTCTGGGTGCAGGTCGATGGGATTGGGCAGATCTGGGTGCAGGTCGATGGGACTGGGCAGGTCAGGGTACAGGTCGATGGGTCTGGGCAGGTCAGGGTGCAGGTCAATGGGATTGGGCAGGTCAGGGTGTAGGTCAATGGGATTGGGCAGGTCAGGGTGTAGGTCAATGGGATTGGGCAGGTCAGGGTGCAGGTCAATGGGATTGGGCAGGTCAGGGTGTAGGTCGATGGGATTGGGCAGGTCTGGGTGTAGGTCGATGGGATTGGGCAGGTCAGGGTGTAGGTCGATTGGACTGGGCAGATCAGGGTGCAGGTCGATGGGATTGGGCAGGTCTGGGTGCAGGTCAATGGGATTGGGCAGGTCAGGGTGTAGGTCGATGGGATTGGGCAGGTCTGGGTGTAGGTCGATGGGACTGGGCAGGTCAGGGTACAGGTCGATGGGACTGGGCAGGTCAGGGTGCAGGTCAATGGGATTGGACAGGTCAGGGTGTAGGTCGATGGGATTGGGCAGGTCTGGGTGCAGGTCAATGGGATTGGGCAGGTCTGGGTGTAGGTCGATGGGATTGGGCAGGTCAGGGTGCAGGTCGATGGGACTGGGCAGGTCAGGGTGCAGGTCGATGGGATTGGGCAGGTCTGGGTGCAGGTCAATGGGATTGGGCAGGTCAGGGTGTAGGTCAATGGGATTGGGCAGGTCAGGGTGTAGGTCAATGGGATTGGGCAGGTCTGGGTGCAGGTCAATGGGATTGGGCAGGTCAGGGTGCAGGTCGATGGGTCTGGGCAGGTCAGGGTGCAGGTCGATGTGATTGGGCAGGTCTGGGTACAGGTCGATGGGATTGGGCAGGTCAGGGTGCAGGTCAATGGGATTGGGCAGGTCTGGGTACAGGTCGATGGGATTGGGCAGGTCAGGGTGCAGGTCGATGGGATTGGGCAGGTCTGGGTGCAGGTCAATGGGATTGGGCAGGTCAGGGTGTAGGTCAATGGGATTGGGCAGGTCAGGGTGTAGGTCAATGGGATTGGGCAGGTCTGGGTGCAGATCGATGGGATTGGGCAGGTCTGGGTGCAGGTCGATGGGACTGGGCAGGTCAGGGTACAGGTCGATGGATCTGGGGGGGTCGGTGCAGGTCAATGGGATTGGGCAGGTCAGGGTGCAGGTCAATGGGATTGGGCAGGTCAGGGTGTAGGTCGATGGGATTGGGCAGGTATGGGTGTAGGTCGATGGGACTGGGCAGGTCAGGGTGCAGGTCGATGGGATTGGGCAGGTCAGGGTGCAGGTCAATGGGATTGGGCAGGTCAGGGTGTAGGTCGATGGGATTGGGCAGGTCTGGGTGCAGGTCGATGGGATTGGGCAGATCTGGGTGTAGGTCGATGGGATTGGGCAGGTCTGGGTGTAGGTCGATGGGATTGGGCAGGTCTGGGTACAGGTCGATGGGATTGGGCAGGTCAGGGTGCAGGTCAATGGGATTGGGCAGGTCTGGGTGCAGGTCAATGGGATTGGGCAGGTCAGGGTGCAGGTCGATGGGTCTGGGCAGGTCAGGGTGCAGGTCGATGTGATTGGGCAGGTCTGGGTACAGGTCGATGGGATTGGGCAGGTCAGGGTGCAGGTCAATGGGATTGGGCAGGTCTGGGTGTAGGTCGATGGGATTGGGCAGGTCAGGGTGCAGGTCGATGGGATTGGGCAGGTCTGGGTGCAGGTCAATGGGATTGGGCAGGTCAGGGTGTAGATCAATGGGATTGGGCAGGTCAGGGTGTAGGTCAATGGGATTGGGCAGGTCTGGGTGCAGGTCGATGGGATTGGGCAGGTCTGGGTGCAGGTCGATGGGACTGGGCAGGTCAGGGTACAGGTCGATGGGTCTGGGGGGGTCGGTGCAGGTCAATGGGATTGGGCAGGTCAGGGTGTAGGTCAATGGGATTGGGCAGGTCAGGGTGTAGGTCAATGGGATTGGGCAGGTCTGGGTGCAGGTCAATGGGATTGGGCAGGTCAGGGTGTAGGTCGATTGGACTGGGCAGATCAGGGTGCAGGTCGATGGGATTGGGCAGGTCAGGGTGCAGGTCAATGGGATTGGGCAGGTCAGGGTGTAGGTCGATGGGATTGGGCAGGTCTGGGTGTAGGTCGATGGGATTGGGCAGGTCAGGGTGTAGGTCGATTGGACTGGGCAGATCAGGGTGCAGGTCGATTGGACTGGGCAGATCAGGGTGCAGGTCAATGGGATTGGGCAGGTCTGGGTGCAGGTCGATGGGATTAGGCAGGTCAGGGTGTAGGTCAATGGGATTGGGCAGGTCAGGGTGTAGGTCGATGGGACTGGGCAGGTCAGGATACAGGTCGATGGGACTGGGCAGGTCAGGGTGCAGGTCGATGGGTTTGGGCAGGTCAGGGTGCAGGTCGATGGGATTGGGCAGGTCTGGGTGCAGGTCGATGGGATTGGGCAGGTCTGGGTGCAGGTCGATGGGATTGGGCATGTCAGGGTGTAGGTCGATGGGATTGGGCAGGTCTGGGTGCAGGTCGATGGGATTGGGCAGGTCAGAGTGCAGGTCGATGGGATTGGGCAGGTCTGGGTGCAGGTCGATGGGATTGGGCAGATCTGGGTGCAGGTCGATGGGATTGGGCAGGTCAGGGTGCAGGTCGATGGAATTGGGCAGGTCAGAGTGCAAGTTGATTGGACTGGGCTGTTTATATGGTTCAGCATGGACTAAATGGGCCAAAGGGCCTGTTTCTGTGCTCTATTTTCTTACGACTCTGTGGTGGAGTCTGCTAAACCAGGAAGGTGAATGGAGGAACCAAATAAGGGAAGGAAGAGTGGGCAGATAGCAATGCAGATTCCTGGGTGACCCAGTGTGTTAGTGTTGGGCACGTATGGTCAATAGAGGAGCGGAAACGTGTCTAAGTGATAGAGACCTGGAATTGAATGCTGCCTGGCCTGCTGAGCTATTCTTGTAGCCTGTTATTTTTGGTCCAAATTTCAGCAGCCACAGTCCTGATAAGGCGTCTTGACCTACTGAGTTCCTTCAGGTGTGTGTGTGTGTGTGTGTCACTGGATGCCCAGCATCTGCAGAATCTCTTGTGTTCCTCCAGCATTTTGTGTGTGTTGTTCTGGATTTCCAGCATCTGCAGAATCACTTGTGTTCCTCCAGCATTTTGTGTGTGTTGTTCTGGATTTCCAGCATCTGCAGAATCACTTGTGCTTACGTTCTGCACTCCCATCATACTACACACTGCATTTCCTCTGCCGGGGACATCTTTATTAAGGCATTTTAATCCCGTAATACCTTGTATGTACCAACAATGGCACTCTTCTGTAAATCTACAAGAACAGGTCCAAAAGCTAACATGTAGATTGGATCAAAGCAGGATCTCCTGATGCAGTCTGCGGGGAAGCTGTGAAATCTAATCTCTGAAATGAATTCATTTGACAGAAGCTCTGAAAGGGAACATGAAGTACTTTATTGAACTTCATTTCCATATAGAGTATGCTCCTTGTAAATCCTACACATTAATATTAGAAATTAAAATACAGAAGTTGAATAAAGTGTTATGTCCTCACCTAGTTACAAGGATCAGGAGCATTCTCATGTGGTATAATTAGATCAAAATTC
>NC_082731.1:46910220-46955220 GCF_030144855.1 Hypanus sabinus
ACTACCACACTGGTCCCACCTCTGACCTTCAGCCTCCCATGTATGGTTCCCATACCCAGTTACATAACCCACTTTCATTCAGGACTGTATTTTGCTCACTCTTCATTCCTACCTTTTGGTTAGACACTTGAAGGTTAGACATCCACCAGCATCTCAACACTATTCCCTTAAAATTACCACTATGCCCATGGCCTTGATCTCATCAAGGTTTTTAACTACACCTATCTAGTCCCGCATCAATATCAGAATCCTGGAATCGTAGATTGTACAGGTTTAAGAGCAAGCCCCTTATGCCTATGATGGACCCAGTTAAACCCCCCTCAGCCTTTTCCCCTTAAGATCGCAAGTTTACATCTTCTTGAGCCAGCAGATCTAGATCTTGGCAACCTGCAGCTGAATAAAAAGGGATAACTTGAATGTTGAGTCCCAAAACAGCCAAGTTCCATCATTCTCCCTTCCAGGTCTTCCAAAAACTGTCCAGCCACCCTGCCCAATTGTCCTGGACAATGGTCTCAGTGGAGGTTTCCCACTGATACATGTAATTCTACAGCTGGGACAGTGAAAGGGGATTATTGCTTCTCGTTCTCTACCAGATATGCTGATTGTCCAGGACAATGGGCTCAGTGGTGGTTTCTCACCAATGTATTTAATCCCACTGCTGGGACAGTGAAAATGGATTATTGTCGCTTGTTCTATAAGATCTGAAGGTGAGTGAGATGGACACTGACCATTACAAGTGGAAAGTGCAATGTTGCTCAGCACCCCAGTCCAAACATTCACCAATAATCACAATAGTAAACACAGGAGGTTCTGCAGACGCTGGAAATCCAGAAAAACATACACAAAGTGAGGGTAGAAACAGGATGATTTGGCAGATAAATGCATGGCTGAGAACCTGGTGCAGGGGGTAGGACTTCATGTTCTTCGATCGTTGGGACCTCTTCTGGGGGAGGTATAACCTGTACAAAAGGGACGAGTTGCACCTGAATCCGAGGGGGACCAATGTCCTTGTGGACAGGTTTGTAAGCTGTTGAGGAGGGTCTAAACTAATTTGGCCTGGGGATGGGAACTCAAAGGAACTGAAAGGACTCAGGATAGGAAAGATGGTAACAAGGCAAAAATTAGGCTCTCAGGAAGATTGGGTAGATGATAGGGCAAAATTGCAGGCGGCAGGGTGAGTATCTGTGCATTAGGAAAGCAGATTCAAACGGGGTAGCAAATACAGTAAAAGTGTTACATCTCAATGCACAGAGTACAAGAAATAAGGTGGATGAAACACAGTCCTCCTGGACTATTACAGATTGTCAGGTATGATGTCGTTGACATCACTGAATCATGGGTGAAGGATGGTTGTAGTTGGAAGCTGAATACCCAAGGTTACAAATTGTATCGGAGGGATAAGAAGGTAGGCAGAGGGGGTGGTATGGCTCTGCTGGTAAAGAATGGCATCAAATCATTAGAAAGATGTTGAATCCTTATGGGTTAAGTTAAGAAACTGCAAGAGTAAAAGGATTCTGATGGCCTCCCAACAGCAGCTGGGATATGGATCACAGATCATGATGGGAAATAGAAAAGGTGTGGCAAAAGAGCAATGTAATGATAGTCATTGGAGAATTTAACATGTAGATCAATTGGGAAAATTAGGTTGGTAATGGATCTCAAGAGAGTGAATGTGTTGAATGCCTAAGAGACGGCTTTTTAGAGCAGTTTGTCATTGAGCCTACTAGGGGATCAGCTGTACTGGACTGGCTGTTATGTAGTGAACTGGAGTAATTAGGGAGCTTAAGGTAAAGGAACCCTTAGGAGACAGTGATCACAATATGATTGAGTTAAACTTAAAATTTGATAGGGAGAAAGTAAAGTCTAACATAGCAGTATTTCAGTGGAGTAAAAGAAATTACACAGGTATGAGAGAGGAGTTGGCCAAAGCAAATTGGAAAGAGATGCAGTAATGGCTTGAGTTTCTGGGGGGAAATGAGAAAGGCACAGGATAGATATATTCCAAAAATAAAGAAATATTCAAATGGAAAAATAGTACAACCGTGGCTGACAAGAGAACTCAAAGCTAATGTAAAAGCGAAAGAGAAGGCATAGAACAACACAAAAATTAGTGGGAAGATAGAAGAATGGGAAGCTTTTAAAAACTTGCAGAAAATAACTAAAAGACTCATTAGGTGAAAAAAGATTAAATATAAAAACAAGCTAGCAAACAATATGAAGGTGGATAGAAAAAGCTTTTTCAAGTATATAAAAAGTAAAAGAGAGATGACAGTGGATATAGGACTGCTAGAAAATGAGGCAGAAAATGTCGGGGAACAAGGAGATGGCAGATGAACTAAGTGAGTATTTTACATCAGTCTTCACTATGGAAGACACTAGTAGTTGAAGGGTGCGAGGGAAGAGAAGTGAGTACAGTTATTATTACAAGAGAGAAGGTGCTCAAAAAGCTGAAAGACCTAAGGGTACATAAGTCATCCAGACCAGATGAACTGCACCCTAAGTTTCTGAAAGAGGTAGTGGTAGAGATTGTGGAGGCATTTAGTAATAATGTTTCAAAAATCATTGGATTCCGGCATGGTTCAAGAGGACTGGAAAATTGCAAATGTCACTCCACTCTTTAAGAAAGGAGGGAGGCAGCAGAAAGGAAACTATAGACCTGTTAGCCTGACCTCAGTGGTTGGGAAGATGTTGGGGTCAATTGTTGAGGAGGAGATTATGGAGTACTTGGTGACACAGGACAAGATAGGGCAAAGTCAGCATGGCTTCCTTAAGGGAAAATCTTGCCAGACGAACTTGTTGGAATTCTTTGAGATTACAAGTAGGATAGATAAAGGGGAGCATTAGATGTTGTATATTTGGATTTTCAGAAGGTCTTTGACAAGGAGTCACACATAACACTGCTTACCCAGTTAAAAGCCCATGGTATTACAGGAAAAGTACTGGCATGGTTAGAGCATTGACTAATTGGTAGGAGGCAGTGGTTGGCTGTCCGTGATTAGTGGTGTTTTGCAGGGGTCGGTGTTGGGTCCACTTCTTTTCATGATTTAAATGATGAAATAGATGGCTTTGTTGCCTATTTTGCGGGTGATATGTAGAGGGGCAAGCAGTGTTTAGGAAACAGGAAGTCTGCTGAAAGACTTAGACAGATTAGGAGAATGGGCAAGAAAGATGCAAATGAAATACAATGTTGGAAAATGCATGGTCATGCACTTTGGTAGAAGAATTAAATGTGCAGACTATTTTCTAAACGAGGAGAAAATCCACAAAATCTGAGATGCAAAGGGAGTATGTGTGAAGATCACCCTAAAAATTAACTTGCAGGTAGAGTTAGTGGTGAGGAAGGCAAATGCAATGTTAGCATTCATTTCAAGAGGTCTAGAATACAAGAGCAGGGATGTGATGCTGAGGCCTTATAAGGTATTGGTGAGGCCTCATCTTGAGTATTGTGAACAGTTTTGGACTCTTCATCTAAGAAAAGATGTGCTGCATTGGAGAGGGTTCCGAGGAGGTTCACAAGGATGATTCTAGGAATGAAAGGGTTATCATATATTTGATGGCTCTGGGTCTGTACTTTCTGGATTTCGGAAGGATGAGGGGAGATCTCATTGAAACCTATCAAATGTTGAAAGGCCTACAGAGTAGATGTGGAAAGGATGTTTCCTGAGATGGGGGAGTCTTGCACAAGAGGACACAGATTCAGGATAGAGGCGTCCACTTAAAACAGATATGGAGAAATTTTGTTAGCCAGAGGGTGGTGAATTTGTGGAACTTATTATCACAGGCAGCTGTGGAGGCCAAGTCATTGGGTGTATTAGATTGATAGTTCTTGATTGGACACAGCGTCAAAGGTTATGGGGAGAAGGCCAGAGTTTGGGGATGAGGAAGGATCAGCTATGATTGAATGGCAGAGCAGACTCAATGGTCCAAATGGCCTAATTCTGCTCCTATGCCAAGTGGTCAAAATGATGGAGGAATCAAGCAGGCCAAACAGCCTCTATGGCAGAGGTTCCCAACCTTTTTTATGCCATGGACCAATACCATTAAGCAAGGGGCCCATGGACCCCAGGTTGGGTTTCCATGAAGACGAAAACATAGTCAACATTGTGGGCCAAGACGCTTCACCAGGACTAGAAAAGAAGGGGAAGAAGACAGAATAAGAAGGTGGGCTGAGGGAAAGAATTTCAAGAGGACAGGTGATAGGTGAAGCCAGATGAGAAGGAAAGTGGACGAGCGGGGGAAGAGCAGGTGAAATGAGAAGCTGGGAGGTAATATATTGAAGAGCTAAAGGATTAGTCTGACAGGAGAGGATAGTAGACAATGGGAGAAAAGGAAGGAAGAGGGGTAGCAGCAGTGAGGTGATGGACAGGTGAGGAGAAGGGTATGGGTAAGAAGGGAGCCAAATGGGGAACTGAAAGAAAGAAATGAGGGTAAGTTTACCAGAAGTTCGAGAAACCAATATTCATGCCATCACCAGAAGGAATATGAGATGTTGCTCCTCCAACCTGAGTGTGGCCTCATCATGGTAGTTGAGGAGGCCATGGACTGAAATGAAATTATGGGAATGGAAAGAGTTAAAATGGCTGGCCATTGCAAAATCCCCTCTGTTGTGGTGACTGAGCAATGGTGCTCAACAAAGCAGTCCAACAATCTAAATCACATGTCTACAATGTAGATAGTTTATTAACTTTGGTTTGCTTGGAAACCTATTGTGTTTACGACACTCAAATGTTGAGTGCATCAAAGGCTCGTTTGACAGGGTAGGGTTACATCAGTGGCTTGATCACAGTGGATTCCTGTTGGGATTCCTCACATGCTGCTCAGCTTTGGCTCCACTGTACATGGTTTGGCTTTGACTGGTTCCCCAACTGGAATTGCATCCAATCAGGTGGAGGGCACGATGGAGGGGGCTACAATTGGCTGGTGATGCTGACAGGGTAGGTGAAAGAGTAGGCTCCAATCACAGAACTCCCATTACAGAAAGACGAAGCAAGGCTTAACACAAGAGGGGGAGGTAGGGGCTTGACACAGCCAGAGTCCTCAGCTTCTCTCTGGAGCAGCTCCTTTATCTCCCTTCAGTTTCCTTATTTCTGAAGTTCCACTGGGCCAGGTAGGTAAACCAGGTTAAAGCTGAGCCGACAAACCTCATTGTAACACCATGGAACCAGACTCTTCACCCCACCATCTACACTGACCATCCACCGCCACAAATCCAGCACGATCATAGGAACACAGAAAACCTACAGCACAATACAGGCCCTTCAGCCCACAATGCTGTGCTGAACATGTACTTTAGAAATTACCTCAGGTTACCCATAACCCTCTACTTTTCTAAGCTCCATGTACCTGTCCATGAATCTCTTAAAAGACTCTATCATATCCACCTCCACCACCGTTGCCAGCAGCCTATTCCATGCATTCACCTCTCTCTGGGTAAAAAACTTACTTCAGACATCTCCTCTGTACTTACTTCCAAGCACCTTAAAACTGTGCCCTCTTATGTTAGCCATAAAAGCCTCTGACTATTCACATGATCATCATCAAAATGCCTTTCATCATCTTATACACCTCTATCAGGTCGCCCCTCATCCTCTGTCGCTTCAAGGAGAAAAGGCCGAGTTCACTCAACCTATTCTCATAAGGCATGCTCCCCAATCCAGGCAACATACTTATAAATCTCCTCTGCACTCTTTCTATAGTTTCCACATCCTTCCTGTAGTGAGGCAACCAGAACTGAGCATGTACTCCAAGTGGGTCTGACCAAGGCCCTAAATAGTTGTAACATTACCTCTCGGCTCTTAAACTCAATCCCATGATTAATGAAGGCCAATACACTGTATGCCTTCTTAACGACAGAGTCAACCTGCGTAGCAGCTTTATGCATCCTCTGGACTCGGATCCCAAGATCCCTCTGCAGCATCTACAGAGTCAGTCCTGATGAAGGTTCTCAGCCTGAAACGTTGACTGTTTATTCCTTTTCATTGATGCTGCCTGACATGATAAGTTCCTCCAGCATTTTGTGTGTGTTGCTTTGGATTTCCAGCACCTGCAGATTTTCTCACATTTGTAAGATCGGTCAGTTTTGGTCAGAGCCAGCCCAAGCGGAAGTCCTTCAGCCACCACAGCAGTGACAACTGCATTGAAGACTCAGTAGCATCCTGCACAACGCTCCACATTTGTGTCCAGCCTCTCCTTGCCAACCTACCTTTCCATGCCGAATCAAGGTTGGCATTAGTGTGCCAACTCTGCCTGTGCCCCAGTCTCAATATGCTCTTTGAGGTCCCACATCTACTCAGGGATACAGAATCTCCAAAGGTCCGGGCTGTTGGCGCAAAGACCTAAAATCAAATTTTGCCACCGTGACTCGTAGACTCCTTTATCTATAATACATATCAATCACAATGCCTGTGAACCAACCAGATTGTCATTAAAAAAATTCCATTTGCATTACCACTGTGAGTAGTCACCACTCTTACACAGTCTGGTTACACGTGACTCCAGGCTCAGTGGCGTGTCCCACCTCTAGCCACTCTCTGAAATGGTCCAGCAAGCTCTTTTGTTCAGTGGCAGTCTGGAAACAGCATTGCCATCGAAGCCCACGTCCTGCAGACAAGGAGGAGACAAAGGCTGTCAGTGGCTGTGGAGATGGTTTGCTGGCCCGTCAACGGGTGAGGACGAAAAGGCTGACTCGAGAGCCTTCTTGCATAAGATGACACTGTTATCGGCCTGAGGGGTCATTGTCATTGAGGACAAAGGTCCTCAGCCAGAAATGTTCGATGTACAAACACAAAGGGTTAAAGAGAGGATGCCATCTCACACTGGGAGTGATGTGGGTCCAGCTGCACAGAATCTGGTTAGACTAGCCCCCGGTTGGGCTGAATGGCCTGTTTCTGTGCTAGATAATGGACCAAACAGCTCAGAACATTAGACCTTAGCCCAAACAAGCTTGGTTCTGATTTTTGCTCTGCACAAGTCTCCAGCTTCTCACGCAATCAGAACAGCTATATCCTTTCTCATACACTTATCTGGTTTTTCCTCAAACACATTGAAATCACACCATGTGGTATCATGTTACACATTACCTCCAGGGAGTTTGTCCTTGGCACCATGAGTCAGGTAATTTTAACATCTCTCACGTAGCATGCAGTTGGGTTGGTGATTTCTGGAAGGATCAGGCTGGGCCATAAAACCTGAGGCTGAGGAATGCCCCAGTTAGGAGTAACTGGAATACTTGGTGAGATGTCATACCAGCAAGTGAGGGGTTTTTTTTACATGGTGCAGGAAGGTTAATCTCAGCCTCGCTTTCCCACCTGCCAGCTGGGCAGCTTCCCTCACATGCCAACGTTCTTCACAGCAGTACTCTGAGCAAACCTGGGTAAGGGGGCACTGTGGATGTGCCTGTACCTGTACCTGTCTGCACCCCCCCCCCGGAAATGCTGATCACTACGTCAGTCCCACAGTCCAGGGGTTTCCAAGGACAGCTCGTGGAAGCCAGAACGAAGCCTGCAGAAAGAAGGAACAACTGCAAACCTAAGAGTAAAGCCAAACCTCTAACCAAGCGTCTGGGGAGGTAAAGGCAGAATTTCAATCAGTCTCACACCTCACCACAGACGGACCCATCTCTGGCAGCTTGGCACAGGTAGCCATCACCCCCTGCGTGGTCAATTCACCCCTCAGATTGCCTTTTAATTTCTCCCCTCTCACCTTAAACCTTGTTCTGGACTCCTCTGCCCTGGGAGGGAGGCTCTCAAACTGTTCTAAATCTGTATATAGCCATCCCTCAGCTTCCTCATCCATCACAGTGAGAGTAAACCCTGTCTCTCCTCGTCACTAGACAGATTGACCACACAAAAATGCCGTTCACATGCAGGGCAGCACCGTGGCACTGCGGTTAGCGCATCACTTCACAGCACCAAGCGATTACGGTTCGATTCCCGCTGCTGCCTGTTATTCTCCCCGTGACCTCATACACAGTGAGCTGTGGGCATGATATGCTGGTGCCAGAAGTGGGGTGACACTTCCTTGTTGATTTGAATCGACACAAATAAAGCATTTCAAAACTCACAGTTCGAAGTATGTGTACATTATACAAACTTGAAATTTGTCTCCCAAAAGGCAGCCAAAAAACAAAAAGAACCCATTAATAAAAACAAAGACTGTTAAAAAAAACAAACACTAAATGCAAGCAAATAGTGTTGCGAACTGAGACGCAACCTTCATCATTGTTCAACTTCTGTCAAGGAGAAGTTGTACCTCACCCTTGTTAGGCCACATCTGGAATATGCAGATGCTGCTTGGGACCCATACACAAGCAAAAACACTACTTCCATCGAGTGAGTCCAAAGGCAGGCAGCACGATTTCTCACGAAAACCTATGAGAGAGAAGCAAGTGTTACCCCACTTTTGAATTCATTAAAGTGGAGCTCTGTCCAAGATAGACGTGAAGCACACTGTCTGACCTGTTTTTGCAAGATGTTAAATGGTCAGCTTGACATAGACTACCAATCCTACACCAAACACAAACCTATTAGGAGCAGACGAGGGCACTCAATTCAATTTGAAATACAAACACAAGTCAGATGTGTACAGCAATTCATTCTTCCCCCGCACAATTAAAGCATGGAATAATCTTCATCCTTCCATAGTCACACAATCAAACCCAATTAAATTTAAGACAGCTCTTCTTCTTCAAAAATCTCCTTCTTAAGTCCACCCTCCGCCACCTCCAGTTTAAATTCCATGCGGAATATTTTGGAGGACCAAGAACCAGGAAGTCCGGTCTACAAAAAGAGTCAGTCCACAGACCCTTAGTTCAGAACAGAACTGGCCCACCTCTCACCTCGGGCATGACGCCCTGGCCTTCTCGATAGGGCCTGGCGCCTAAGTCATTGCCCAAGCTTCGGGTTCAGTCACCTTGACACGCTCAAGGGCCAGGACCCCATCACCTCGATTTGGCCTGTACCCGACCTTTCTGATGCGGCCTGGCATGTTTCGATGTTCCACTGTACACGTGACAAATAAAGCTAATCTTTAATCTTTAATTTGGGGGAGGGGAGCAAAAGGAAATCTAGTTAAGGTGATTATAGCCAGAGGAACAGGTACAACTCCATATCTACAACTATCCAGAGGTGGCAGTGCCAGGCTTTAGACCATGATTTATCTATTATTTCATTTAGAATGTGGAGCGGGATAGGCCTAACAATCCCAATTTAATTCTAGTCTAATCACGGGACAATTTGTAATTAACCTACCAACTGGTATGTGGGAGGAAACCGGAGCACCTGGAGGAAACCCACGTGGTCCACAGAGAGGATGTACAAAATCCTTACAGGTGGCGGCGGAATTGAATTCCAAACTCCAGACTCCAGAGCTGTAAGCGTGTCACTATTGCCCTTCCGTGGGGAGGGCAATCTATGTGTTGTTGCTCACAGAGAGGAACCTTTGTTGTCGCTATAATCAGGAGTGGATGCTTCCAAGGATCTTGAAGTGTTGTGAAAGTGTAAAAGCATTCGTAAAAGTATCTAAATTGTTATAAGGCATAAATTAACATTAAGAGTAAAAATTAGTGCTATGGGTGGGAAAGCTTTCAATTCATTGGGGGCTAAGCAGGGGAGTTTCACTTTAACAGTGACAGAGGTAGATATTAATGATGAGGGCACACAGGAAGATTCAAAGAATTGGGTCAAAAGAAGTAATTTCTTCAGGGAGTAGAGAATTACGCGAGTGCCCAGAACAACGGAAATATTGCAAATATCATGGGGACTTAAAGAAACAAGAGGGAAGTGTAAAATATATGATGTTTAAAAAATATGTTATATATTTTATTCTTACAACTGCTGCCAGAGCTTGGTTCTAAGAGGCTGTGATTGAGAATGGAAGGAGATTTATGAGAAATGGGCAAATTGGATTAGAAGGGAGAATGACTGTAGAACTAAACAACTTTGGAGCAGAATTAGGCCATTCAGCCCATCGAGTCTTAGCCATTATTCGATCATGACCGATTTATTATACCTTGCAACCCCATTCTCCTGCTTTCTCCTCAGAACCTTTGATGTCCTGTCTAATCAGGAACCTATCTACCTCCAACTTCAATATGTATACCTAATGACTTGGCCTCCACAGCTAACTGTGACAATGAATACCACAGATTCACCACCCTGGTGATATAAAGGTTGAAAAGTTTGATATAAAGATTCATTTGCTTGCGGGTGTTCACAGTAAATACAAGAAGCAATAGAACCAATGAAAGACCATGTCCAACAGGACAGACAAACAACTAATGTGCAAGAGGCAACAGACTGTGCACACTGAAAAAAAGGGAATAAGGAGAATAATAAATAAGTAAGCAATAAATATTGAGAACATGAAACAGAATCAGGTTTAATATAACCAGCATATGTTGTGAAATTTGTTGTCTTTGTAAATATATATATGTATAAAATAGTTAAATTAAATAAATAGTGCAAAAAGAGAAATAATTATTGCGGTAGTATTTATGGGTTCAGTGTCCATTCAGAAATCTGATGACAGAGGGGAAGAAGCCGTTTCTGAAACATTGAGTGTGTGTCTGCAGGCTCTTGTACCTCCTCCTTGATGGTAGCAGTGAGAAGAGGGATTGTCCTGGGTCATTCCATAGGTTGTGGGAACAGTTGAGTGATGGGACACACACACTGTCAGTACTGTAGAATAACATAGGACTGTTGGCTCAATGCTTTTACGAGGCAGAACGCCAGGAGAAACTCTCCTGAAAAGCACAGTCCAGGACCAAGCGTCCCGCAGACAACTCCTAGGTGAAATGGGCACTGATTTACCTTAGCCCACCCACTACCGGATATAAGCATCAAGTTGAAATGTAGTGATTGGTATCCCATTGATACCAAAATGAACTTAATACACAGACCTTCCTAAATATCAGCCATTCTGCCCACTCTCATCTCATGAAAGATTTGATATTGACACATTCATCCAGCCAGCATAACTGAATGTTCATCATGATAAGATAACAACAGTGGAGAGAAGAGTTTATTTCATAGAGCATGGATCTATCAGGTATACATAAATGTCACTATAGTTCTCCAGGGCATTTATAAAATGAATAATCCTCCATTACAGCTTTAATGGTTAGCGGTGTGAAACGTCTCCCTATTTGACCCATCGAAACCCCCTGACCAGTGAATGCTAATTCAACCACCAGCCAGTTCAAAGTTCAAAGTACGTTTACTTCCAAAATCTATTCTGTATTCACCCTTGAGATTTGACTTCGTGTAGGCACAAAACAAACGCAATAGAACACATTAAAAATACCACACAGACAAAAATGGACGAACATCCAATGTGCAAAGAAAAGAACAAAAAATCAACAGGTAACACACTGAACCAGAATGGCAGAGTCCCCGAAAGAAGTCCACGACTACAGAGCCAGTTCACCATTAAGATTGGTGACGCTGGTGCAGGAGCCCAATGGCTGCAGGCCACACCCACACAACGGTTCAGGGTTGGAGAGAGTGAACCCGGCGTGGGAGCCCGGTGGCTACAGGCCACAGCCACACAACGGTTCAGGGTTGGACAGAGTGAAGCCGGTGTGGGAGCCCGATGGCTACAGGCCACAGGTACACAACGGTTCAGGGTTGGAGAGAGTGAACCCGGTGTGGGAGCCCGGTGGCTACAGGCCACAGCCACACAACGGTTCAGGGTTGGAGAGAGTGAAGCCGGTGTGGGAGCCCGGTGGCTACAGGCCACAGCCACAACACGGATCAGGGTTGGAGAGAGTGAACCCGGTGTGGGAGCCTGGTGGCTACAGGCCACAGCCACAACACGGATCAGGGTTGGAGAGAGTGAACCCGGTGTGGGAGCCCGGTGGCTACAGGCCACAGGTACACAACGGTTCAGGGTTGGAGAGAGTGAACCCGGTGTGGGAGCCCAGTGGCTACAGGCCGCAGCCACACCACGGTTCAGGGTTGGAGAGAGTGAACCCGGTGTGGGAGCCCGGTGGCTACAGGCCACAGCCACAACACGGATCAGGGTTGGAGAGAGTGAACCCGGTGTGGGAGCCCGGTGGCTACAGGCCGCAGCCACAACACGGATCAGGGTTGGAGAGAGGGAACCCGGTGTGGGAGCACGGTAGCTACAGGCCGCAGCCACGCCACGGTTCAGGGTTGGAGAGAGTGAACCCGGTGTGGGAGCCCGGTGGCTACAGGCCACAGCCACACAACGGTTCAGGTTTGGAGAGAGTGAAGACCGTGTGGGAGCCCGGTGGCTACAGGCCACAGCCACACAACGGTTCAGGGTTGGAGAGAGTGAAGCCGGTGTGGGAGCCCGGTGGCTACAGGCCGCACCCACAACACGGATCAGGGTTGGAGAGAGTGAACCCAGTGTGGGAGCCCGGTGGCTACAGGCCACAGGTACACAACGGTTCAGGGTTGGAGAGAGTGAAGTCGGTGTGGGAGCCCGGTGGCTACAGGCCACAGCCACACAACGGTTCAGGGTTGGAGAGAGTGAAGCCGGTGTGGGAGCCCGGTGGCTACAGGCCACAGCCACACAACGGTTCAGGGTTGGAGAGAGTGAAGCCGGTGTGGGAGCCCGGTGGCTACAGGCCACAGCCACACAACGGTTCAGGGTTGGAGAGAGTGAAACCGGTGTGGGAGCCCGGTGGCTACAGGCCACAGCCACACAACGGTTCAGGGCTGGAGAGAGTGAAGCCAGTGTGGGAGCCTGCTGGCTACAGGCCACAGCCACACAACGGTTCAGGGTTGGAGAGAGTGAAGACCGTGTGGGAGCCCGGTGGCTACAGGCCACAGCCACACAACGGTTCAGGGTTGGAGAGAGTGAAGACCGTGTGGGAGCCCGGTGGCTACAGGCCACAGCCACACAACGGTTCAGGGTTGGAGAGAGTGAAACCGGTGTGGGAGCCCGGTGGCTACAGGCCACAGCCACACAACGGTTCAGGGTTGGAGAGAGTGAAGACTGTGTGGGAGCCCGGTGGCTACAGGCCACAGCCACACAACGGTTCAGGGTTGGAGAGAGTGAACCCGGTGTGGGAGCCCGGTGGCTACAGGCCACAGCCACACAACGGTTCAGGGTTGGAGAGAGTGAAGACCGTGTGGGAACCCGGTGGCTACAGGCCACAGCCACACAACGGTTCAGGGTTGGAGAGAGTGAAGCCGGTGTGGGAACCCGGTGACTACAGGCCACAGGCACACAACGGTTCAGGGTTGGAGAGAGTGAACCCGGTGTGGGAGCCCGATGGCTACAGGCCACAGCCACACAACGGTTCAGGGTTGGAGAGAGTGAACCTGGTGTGGGAGCCCGGTGGCTACAGGCCGCAGCCACACCACGGTTCAGGGTTGGAGAGAGTGAACCTGGTGTGGGAGCCTGCTGGCTACAGGCCACAGCCACACAACGGTTCAGGGTTGGAGAGAGTGAAGCCAGTGTGGGAGCCCGGTGGCTACAGGCCACAGCCACACAACGGTTCAGGGTTGGAGAGAGTGAACCCGGTGTGGGAGCCCGGTGGCTACAGGCCGCAGGTACACAACGGTTCAGGGTTGGAGAGAGTGAACCCGGTGTGGGAGCCCGGTGGCTACAGGCCACAGCCACACAACGGTTCAGGGTTGGAGAGAGTGAAGCCGGTGTGGGAACCCGGTGACTACAGGCCACAGGCACACAACGGTTCAGGGTTGGAGAGAGTGAACCCGGTGTGGGAGCCCGATGGCTACAGGCCACAGCCACACAACGGTTCAGGGTTGGAGAGAGTGAACCTGGTGTGGGAGCCCGGTGGCTACAGGCCGCAGCCACACCACGGTTCAGGGTTGGAGAGAGTGAACCTGGTGTGGGAGCCTGCTGGCTACAGGCCACAGCCACACAACGGTTCAGGGTTGGAGAGAGTGAAGCCAGTGTGGGAGCCCGGTGGCTACAGGCCACAGCCACACAACGGTTCAGGGTTGGAGAGAGTGAACCCGGTGTGGGAGCCCGGTGGCTACAGGCCGCAGGTACACAACGGTTCAGGGTTGGAGAGAGTGAACCCGGTGTGGGAGCCCGGTGGCTACAGGCCACAGCCACACAACGGTTCAGGGTTGGAGAGAGTGAACCCGGTGTGGGAGCCCGGTGGCTACAGGCCGCAGCCACAACACGGATCAGGGTTGGAGAGAGTGAACCCGGTGTGGGAGCCCGGTGGCTACAGGCCGCAGCCACAACACGGATCAGGGTTGGAGAGAGTGAAGCCGGTGTGGGAGCCCGGTAGCTACAGGCCACAGCCACAACACGGATCAGGGTTGGAGAGAGTGAAGCCGGTGTGGGAGCCCAGTGGCTACAGGCCTTAGAGAAGTTCAGGTTGAAAATGGTGCTGATGGTTGGAGGTCAGCTCCAGAGTGAGTTCAGTGTTGAGGCGAGGAAACCTGGAGAAGTGAGCTGAACATCAGCACTAAAGCATTGCTCTTTTTAACCTGGCTCAGCACTTAAGTTGGCCAAATATTGGTTTGGATTTTGCTCTCGCTCCCAGGAATCAATTTGTGCTGTACGGAAAAATACTGTAAACCACCCATTTGGCTCTGCTAGACCATGTCGTTAGTGTTATGGTCAGTTTGACCACGTCATTAGTGTTACGATCAGTTAGACTGTGTCGTTGGTGTTACGGTCATTTAGACCACGTCGTCAGTGTTATGTTCAGTTTGACCTCGTCATTAGTGTTACAGTCAATTTGACAGTATCGTCAGTGTTATGGTCAGTTTGACCAAGTCATTAGTGTTACGATCAGTTAGACTGTGTCATTAGTGTTATGGACAGTTAGACCATGCCATTGTGTTGTTTGTGCTATGGTCATTTAGACTGTGTCCTTAGAGTTATGTTCAGTTAGACCGTGACATTTCTGTTACGGTCAGTCAGACCACGTCATTAGTGTCATGGTCAGTTAAACCCTGTCATAGTGTTATGGTCAGTTAGACCATGCCGTTAGTGTTACAATCAGTTAGACCATGTTGTTAGTGTTATAGTCAGCTAGACCGCGTCCAAAACACCGTAAGACACAGGAACAGAATTAGGCCATCTGGCCCATCGTGTCTGCTCCGCCACTCAATCATGGCTGATCCTTTTCTCTATCTCCTCCTCAACCCCAGTTTCTGGCCTTCTCCCCGTAACCTTTGATGCCATGTCCAATCAAGAACCTATCAATCTCTGTCTTAAATACACCCAACGACCTGGCCTCCACAGCTGCATGCGGAAACAAATTCCCCAAATTCATCACCCTTTGGCTAAGAAATTTCTCCGCATCTCTGTTTTGAAAGGGTGCCCCTTTATCCTGAGTCTGTGCCCCCTCGTCCTAGACTCACTCTCCCCATCCTCTCCACATGTACTCTGTCTAGGCCTTTCAACTTTCAAAAGGTTTCAATGAGATCCGCCCCCCCCATCCTTCTAAATTGCAGTGAGTACAGATCCAGAGCCATCGAACATTCCTCGTATGATAACCCTTTCATTCCTGGAATCATCCTTGCATCATTTGTGTTATGGTCAGTTAGACCCTGCCATTAGTGTTATGGTCAGTTAGACTCTGCCATTAGTGTTATGGTCAGTTAGACCCTGCCATTAGTGTTATGGTCAGTTAGACCCTGCCATTAGTGTTATGCTCCCCCTTCCAATCCTTTTCATCTAACTGTCTTGCTATTCCTTTGCCGTATTTTTTCCCACCTTCCTCTTAAAAGCCTCCATGCCATTTACATCAACATCTCTGTTGGATCAAGACATACATTTCTAGCCACTCCAAATTTTTCCCAAGTTCTCTGTTGCTTTTCTTTCTGATGGTTTTAGTTCTCCACAGACAGACACCAATTTGAGATATGCATTGTTGAGATGGAATTGAAAATCCCGTTAGGAATGAACGGTATCTGATTGTTAATGTGGGTGGGGCAGGACAGACCTGAGAATCACCGCAGCATGTCAGGTGAAAATGAGGGGTTTAATGTTTTACTGAACGGCCTTTAAAGACTAGCAAGCGAGTCTCCCAGCAGGTATGAATTCAGGTTAGCCGAGTCGCATCAAATTTATAAAACTCATTGTCTCACCGTGGGCTAGTTTGACCATGAAATTAAGTACTTGAACATTGTTTTTTTTTAAACTAATCTTGGAGTTAAAGCATGTTCATGGGTCCAAATAGAAGAATTTGTTCTCTGGAACTGACTTTGGTTTATACTGAAACCACTAGGACAGGGGTTTCCAACCTGGGATCCACGGCTCCTTCAGTTAATGGTTGGGCTTCATGGCATAAAGAAGGTTTGGAACCCCTGATCTAGAGCTAACATCTCTGATGAGCCCGGACGTCCAAGCATCAAGATCCAGCACTTCACTACTGTTTATCCCTCAACCAGTGGATTTGGATTTGAAAGGGACTTTTGAGGTCTATTTAGGGTCTGTTAAGTCGAAATTATCTTGTGTCTATGTCCTGCTTGGTTTTTTTTTGTCTGTCTCTTTTCCTTTCCTTCACTCGAGCCTGTTTCTTCAGAGGGATGAGAGAGTCCCATACTGATTGTGGTGGTTCTAAAGCAGGGGCTCCCAACCAAAGGTCCAGAGACCCCTCGGTCAATGGTAGAGGCCCATGGCATGAAAAGAGTTGGGAACCCCTGCTCTAAAGGATACCGGCATTCATTTGAGATATAGATAGCTTAAAGCTCTCTTCGGTGAATACCTGTAGCCACGTTGCGAGAGCCGGTTCAATCCCGATCAGTTTGGGGCTCCAGCAACCCCTTGCTTGTGTGTTGTCATTGTCTGTGGAAACTAACTATCTTCCTCATTCAGAGCAATTGGAGAGGATTGAAGAGGGAATGGATCAGATCAATAAGGACATGAAAGAAGCAGAAAAAAATCTGTCGGATCTGGGCAAATGCTGTGGTCTTTGTTCCTGCCCCTGCAATAAGTAGGTGCCAACTGTCGGTCCCAGAGGCCGCCTTCCTGCCTGCCTGCCTGCCTGCATGCTGAGATAGCACGGTTCCATCTAGCTACTGACAGACTCATACACCAATAGCACTTTGAGAAGCAGTCTGCAAATATGCCCGTTTTTTCATTCCCTGAGAAATTAATTCCCAGTTTCCACCGAGATGCAAAGGAGCTGGAAATGAGCAGCTTGTCACTCTGGATCTGAAAGGGGAAAGACTAAAACAATCCTGTTATTTATCACCTTTGCAAGGTGCCAAGCTTTATCACGAGTGCTCAGTGCGACTATATATGACTCTGAACCTAGGGCCAAAATCTAAAATCATAAGAAATGCAGGAAATTTGGTTTAAAAACAGTGAGATTCAGCAGGTCAGGTAGTGTCCGTGGATGGAGAAACAGGTCTGATGAAGGGTCTCAGATTTGTGTGTTTTTCAGTCCATGGACACTGGTGATCCAAAGGTTGCTCAAAGACTCCTAAGCAGTGCCTCAGAGCAAGAGAGAGACGAGTAGATGCAGAAGGAATTATAGTAATTTAGACCTTCTCAGCTGATGGAAAGACTGTCAATGACAGACAATAAGATTAGTGACGTGCCCGAGCAAAGACCTCAAAGGGTTCTAGGGTTGAAGCATGTTACAATCAAAAGGGAGGAGGGAATCAATTAACAGATTTGAGCAGAATTTTAATATATATATTTGTTAGAATCAATGGGAATGAAGCAACTAAGGAGTGTGGTGTTGGTGTTGCAAAGAGTTCTGGTAATTAATTCTGTGACAACTGTTAATCAGGGAGGCAGGTTGCCTCTCTCACAGAAATAAGATCACTAACAACAAACTTCCTCACACTGAGCAAAGTGGCTGCCAGCTACATTCACAATGTTCTGCTTGCCGTATCATGGCAAACACTTGGTAAGGAAACAGCTCAAAGTGCACTTGGTGTCTCCCAAGATGTTCAAAGGTGATGAGCATTGTAACAAAGAACTTAACCACCCACTAGACAATAGAAACGTCAGCCATTTTTAAAGACTAGTTCTGAAGGGTTGAGAAAGCTAGGAATGAGAAGGGTCGATGGATCATTCGAGAAGGGAAAGTCATGGAGAGGAGACGTGTGAGGTAAGACCCGGACACAAATGTAATGGTTGGCTGATTGTATGCTGCTGCCAAGATATAGAGTACACAATAGCAGAATCTTTTGAATGGGCCTGTAGATTTATCCGTGACTATGTTCCTTTCAAATATGACATGCCTGGGAGCTTGAAGTCTGTGAACTTGCTCTTTTTTAGTGTGTTTGTATTGGTGTGGTTTCTATCTATTTCCCAGCAACCAGCTCCTATAAGAAAATAAATCTTACATTTACCTGTGCTTTTCACCATTTTAGGATACGTCAAAGTATTTTTCAAACAATGAGGTAACCATGTTGTCATGTAGGAGATGTGGTGGCCAACTTGCTCCTAACAAGATTGTACTGACACCAGTGTGATTGTGTCAGTCAGAGTAGTGCTGATTGATGAGGAGAACAGTACAGCACAGGAACATGGTGTGTCCTCCCCAAGCTCACCTTAAAATATGGCGAGGGCTTGGTGATAGGACTGCAGAAGGGTGAAGCTACAAGGTCAAGCAGTCTCAGTACTAACAAATCGAAACTGATCAAGAATGGCGGTGGCCATTAAGCAGCTGACAAGAGAAGAGGATCTCAGAACATCCCGATCCTCAACGAGGACCTAAACCTGCATTTCAGAAATGAACGTGAAGCCTGACACTGTGAACAGATTTTGACTCCTCCACCATCACAGAAGCTGTCCTTCAGCAAATTTAATTGTCTATTTTACACCAAGGAACAGCCAAAAGCACTGGACACAGCCAAGGCTACGAAACCAGACAACATTCTGTTTGTGGTCCTGAAGACGTGCACTGCCA
Source organism: Hypanus sabinus (assembly GCF_030144855.1). Classification (NCBI taxonomy): domain Eukaryota; kingdom Metazoa; phylum Chordata; class Chondrichthyes; order Myliobatiformes; family Dasyatidae; genus Hypanus; species Hypanus sabinus. The sequence goes on from NC_082731.1 coordinate 46,929,047, forward strand.
AGCTGTTCTGCTCCCGTTACAAGACTAACATCAACCTGATAACACGGAAAGCTGGGTGGTGGGGGGGTGGGAGTAGAAGCTGGCGGGTGATAGGTGTGACCAGGTGAGGGAGAAAGCTGGGTGGTGGGGGGGTGAGAGTAGAAGCTGGCGGGTGATAGGTGTGACCAGGTGAGGGAGAAAGTTTGGTGGTGGGGGGGTGAGAGCAGAAGCTGGCGGGTGATAGGTGTGACCAGGTGAGGGAGAAAGCTGGGTGGTGGGGGGGTGAGAGTAGAAGCTGGCGGGTGATAGGTGTGACCAGGTGAGGGAGAAAGCTGGGTGGTGGGGGGGTGAGAGTAGAAGCTGGCGGGTGATAGGTGTGACCAGGTGAGGGAGAAAGTTTGCTGGTGGGGGGGTGGGAGCAGAAGCTGGCGGGTGATAGGTGTGACCAGGTGAGGGAGAAAGCTGGGTGGTGGGAGGGTGAGAGTAGAAGCTGGCGGGTGATAGGTGTGACCAGGTGAGGGAGAAAGTTTGGTGGAGGAGGGAGTGAGGATGAAGTGAGACACTGGCAGGTGATAGGTGGAAAAGGTAAAGGGCTGAAGATGAAGGAAGCTGGGAGAAAGAGAAGGAGGAGGGGGGCATCAGAGGGAGTTATCAGGTTCCCAGGAAGGACACTTTCTGGGTGCTTACATGGTCAAAGAGTCGCAAAGCAGCAGGGATCACAGAGGGGAAGCAGTGAGAGAGAGTTCCACTGAACTCCCATCGAAGAGAAGATTTAAACTTCTTCAGGGCAGTTGTATTTCAAAAAAACAATTTGCCAGGTATGTCTCATCCACAAAACTCCAAACAAATTCAGTTTGGCTAATTTCTGATTAACTGGTGTTCTCTTAACCAACAGCAAGGTGCCGTTGACAGCACTAACGTGCAGCACATGCTTTTCAATGGCCTGGTCTCAATACCCAGTTTTCATTTCACCAAGACTCAAGATTCAGATTTATTTATCATGTGACATTGAAACATACAGCAAAATGTGTAGAACAACAGACCTGAGGGTGTGCTGGACTGTGAGTGTGGTCACCCATTCCAACGCTATCATAACATTCCCACAATGCACAGCACACAGAACACAACAAGCAGGAAACACCAATAGCAAGACCAAGCCCCATTCCTCCCTTCCACTCACACACGTATGGAGTTTCTATCCTCACACCAAGCTTCCAGCAGACACAGACTGAAATATGCAGACTCTCAGGCCTCTGGTTCAGCCGCCAGGCCTCCATTCTCAGCATAGACCACAGGACATGTCGATCACCAAAGACTAGCCTCAAACTCTGGACACAGTTTAGGTCCTGCAGACACCAGGGTCTGACCTCCCCAGCAGACTCACAGTGATTCGCAGACTTGTCTCTGCCCAATGGGCCTAGGCTTCCAGGCTTCTGATTCGCACTCGGGCCTCAATCCTTGCCTTCAATCCCAGGACACGGTGATCACTAAACAGAGACTCAGATACAGTGCTCCGATCTCCTCAGGCAACCCGTGGGGGTTTCCAGACTCACCTGTGGCCAACAGGCCTTAACATCTGGACTTCCGATTTGAGCTTTGGGCTTCATCACAACTTGAGTCCAAACACAGACAAAAGAGTTCATATTCAGTGGTAAGGTGAGAATGACTGCTCTCCATGCCAAGATAACATGAAATGGTGAAGTATTATGCTTTATAACTCCAAAACATAAATCTATTGAAAGAAAAACACAGGAGAGCACAGGAGAACGTGTCTTAGTTTTGTTTTTTTACTTTAGCGAGGCACACACTTATGACGTATGCCATTCATGTACTTTTACATATAGCTTGTAATGAATTATTTAAACAAGCAAAGAATGCTTTATCAAATAATATATTACTCAAATATTACCAAAGTACTAAGTACACAACATACATCATGGAGGAGTACTGGTAAAGCTGTAGTCATTGAGGGAAAACACTCCAATGGGTGGAGTCACTCTTCTGACAAAGGGAAATGGTTGTGATTGTTGAGGGTTTTACATCCCGGTCTCAAGATCTAAGCCTATCTACCGTCATCAGTCATCAATCATCTTCCGTGCATCACAAGATGAGACGTGGGGACATTCACTGATTACTAGACAGTGTTCAATGCCATTCAAAACTCCTCATCAGCTGGAACGGCAAAGGCTGAAAAAAACATGGGGGCTTCTGCCCAGCTGGAATTCATATGCCAAGCTACACGCTGCCCTGACTTGCAAATACATCACTGTCCCTTCATCAGTGTCCTGGAACTTGCTCTCTAACAGCGCCCACACCTCAAGGGCTGCAGCAGATCAGAAAGACTCAGTCTGTGAACACCATGTCCCTTGATTGACTAAAGCAACACACCCACAGCACTTGGACAATGATGTAAAGTTACATTAGACCGCAGAACAGTGCAGTGCTGTACTGTTGTGTCAGCTTCCAACCTACTCCAAGAGCATTCTAACCCTTCATTTTTCTTTCATCCATGTACCAATCTAAGAATCTCTTAAAATTATCCTATTGTATCAGCCTCCAACAACAGTCCCAGCATTGCATTCCAGACATCCATCACTCTTTGAGTAATTCCCTCCCCAAAAGGGTCAGACAGTCTCTGTCAGCCCCCAAAGGATCACCATTGACTGGAAACTCTACGTGGACACTATGGCTACAAGTGCCAGCCGGTGGTGTAGTGGCATCAGCAATGGACTTTGAGGCGAGGGACCCGGGTTCAAATCTGGCCGGCTCCTTGCACACTCTCCATCCGTGCTGGGCAGACAAATGCTAAAGAACCAGCAGGGACGTTTCCTGATATGCCTCAATGCTTGGAGAGGAACAACAAATGGCTACAAGGACAGACTGGAGGCCGAGTATCCCGACTCACCTCACCACTTACAAGTCTGGCGTCTGATGGAATATGCTCCACTTGTCCAGAAGTTAATGTAGTGGTAGTCAGTAGTGTTATTCCTTAGTTAGTAGTGTTATTCCTTAGTTAGCCACTTCCAAGTGGGAGTCGTTCACATACGGTATAAGCCAGGGTTGTCAATAAAGTTCAGTTGAGTTTGAGGGATCTGGTGCGCTCACCATCCCTCTATAACAAACCAAACAGTCCAACAATGCACAAGAAACTTGACATCATCTAGAACAAAGCAAGCCACTGATTGGTGTCCCATCCGCCATTTTTAATGTTAACTCCCTGCACCACTGGCGTACCACAGCTGCAGTATGTGCGGCTACTCCAATAATATCTGCCAAACCCACAATCTATTGTCACTAGGAAGGAAAAGAAGACGTAGGTTCCCTTCGAAATTGGGTGCTATCCAGGCCTGGAAGTGTCACTGCTGTGTCTAAATTCCAGATCCTCCTCTACAGTCAGCTGAAGGACGCAGGCACAACCCACTAACTTCTCAAGGACAAGCAGGGTGGGCAGAAAAATGCCAGTCTTGTGAACAGTGTCCATATCCTGAAAAATGAATTAACGTTTTAAAATGTGGGTTATTAGAGGATAGAACACCACCACAATAAAGGCCTTTCAGCCCACGATGTTGTGCCTACCTTTTAACCTACTCTAAGATCAATGGAACCTTTCCCTCCTACATAGCCCTCCAGGCAGATTATCTCACAGCATCACTTTGAACAGGAGGATACCTCGAAATGTCGACTGCCTATTCCCCTCCATAGATGCTGCCTGGCCAGCTGAGTTCCTCCAGCACTTTGTCTGATTTCCAGCATGAGTGTAATTTCTTGTGTTTAGAGCATGTGAGCATGCAGTAAATGGAGCGGTGTGGACATTGTCTAGGCAGAAGGGATCAACTCCAAGTTTAATAGTTTGGCACAACACCTTGAGCCAAAGTTCCTGTTCCTGTTCTATGAAAACTACATAGAAATCCAATGTCACGTGAGGGTCTGTTTCACTTCTACAAGCAAAGAGCCTGTCCTTACTTCAACTAAGGGGTTGTGAGAGAGATGTCAGGGAACCTTCAAACTGCACAGGATGATAACGGGGGTGTGCGGTTCACGGGGAATAGGACAAGTTTAATGTGCCCCTTATTTTCACTGCCTGTGCTGAGAGAGAGAGACTGTCTGAGCCATGACTCTCTGAACAATGTACACTGCTCTCCCATTATCCTTGTTCCTTACGCACATTGAAACATTCGGCGGGGAGCGTCGTTTGTGTCAATGGTCGAGGGTGCGCTGGGGGCAGCCTGCAAGTGTGGCCTTGCTCCCATGGCCATAATCCGCTAACCCGACCCCTATGTCTTTGGAATGTGGGAAGAAGGTGGGAAGTGAACCCAGCATGCTGGTGAGGAATTGTGCTACACTAACCGCCGTACTACCTATAGGCCACTATCAAACACCCATGAGCGGTTAAAACCGACGCTGCATTTGTGGCTTCAAGCAGACAATTAGGGTGGAGGATGGGTGAGATTACAGTTCTGCAAACCCCCTCCCCCCCCCCCCAATTTCTGGCCCATGAAGGGCGATTCATTGTGACACTGGGTCTCCCTCTGACAATAGATTTACCAGGAGATATTTTTCACATTTATTTTGATATTTTCTTTTACTTTGTCTTTCTGTCTCTTAATTCTGTTCATTTTTTTATTGAGATATAGTGTGAAATAGGCCCTTCCAGCCCTTCAAGCCATGCTGCCTAACAACCCCTGATTTAACCCTAGCCTAATCATGGGACAATTTGTAACGACCAATTAACCTACCAACCGATACGTCTTTGGACTGTGAGAGGAAACAAGAGTGCCTGGAGAAACTGTCATGGTCATGGGGAGAACTTACAAACTCAGTGGGCATTGAACCTGGGTAAAGCATTGTGCTACCGTGCCACCCTATCTCTCCCTCTGAATCTAATCGTTCTCTTCCCTGACTGTATCTGTCCTCTTTCTGAATGGATCTCAGTTAGAATTAGCCATTGGAATTACTCCTTCTATATCTTTTGTTCTTAATCTCATTGGATAAAGAAGTTGGCTGTTGGCCATCGGTTAGCAAGCTCTTGGAGAACTCAGTTCCAGAAACATTTTTCCAAATGGAAAGATGAGGTAAACTCTTAGGGCATAATATGAGGTAAGTTTTGGGCCACACTGGGAAGCAGAGATAAAGGATGTTATCAGTTTTGATCTTTGGTGGTCTAGGCTGTCTATCTGTCACCCACATTATATCAGAGTGTAACCTAGTCCAGTGACAACAAATGGTTTCTCTAGAAGGAAATTCCTTAACTCTGCACAGGATGTAAATGGGATCTCTGTCTCCGTACCCACTCATTTCATAGTGTGGCCATGGTGCACAGCAGCCTGGAGAAGGCATGATCGACCATCGTATGAACAAATAACCCAAGGGCCCTGCCCAATCTCCACCAGGCTGCAGACTGAAGCAGAAATTTGGGAGCAGAAGATTGCAGGACTGGAAAATCGTCATTTTGGGCTTCAGTTCCTGGCGCAGTCTGTAAGGAGATTGTACGATGCTCCAGACCTGCGTGGGTTTCATAGAAACATAGTAACATAGAAACCCTACAGCACAATACAGGCTCTTCGGCCCACAAAGTTGTGCCGAACACGTCCCTACCTTAGAAATTACTAGGCTTACCTATAGCCCTCTATTTTACTAAGCTGCATGTACCTATCTAAAAGCCTCCTAAAAGACGCTATCGTATCTGCCTCCACCACCGTTGCCGGCAGCCCATTCCACGCACTCACCACTCTCCGAGTTAAAAACTTACCCCTGACATCTCTGTACCTACTCCCCAGCACCTTAAATCTGTGACCTCTTGTGGCAACCATTTCAGCTCTGGGAAAATGTTTCCTCCGAGTAATCCGGTTTTCTCCCACACTCCAAGGACATATAGTTAGACCTAGTACGTTGTGAACAGGCTATGTTGACACTGGATGCAGGGCAACCCTTGTGACCTGCCCCCAGCATGTATTCAGGCTGTGTTAGTTGTTGATGCAAATAACGCATTTCACTGTTTGTTTCAATGTTTTGACATACACATGGCAGAGAAAACCAATCTCTCAGCATCCTGACGAAGGAATATTATCATTGTGATTGGGTCAGAATCTTGCATCTCCCCACCACTATTTGAACACCTTAACTGTTCCTCAGAAGGGCAGCTCAAAACTGCTGTACCTCGTCAGGACATTAGGGATGGACAGCATTGCCCCCATCCTTGAATAGAACAGGAAGAATATTGCTTTGCTCAGACGTGTGTCCACAGTTCACACGGCTCCATAATCAACATCACTCTGTACGTTTCTATTTCTGTCTCTCTGTCTGTTTGTGCATCTGTGACGTACCGCACTATTCAGCCAGTGTCTGAAGAGGATTGACAGGTATTAGATACCTGATTGCCCTCGTGTTTGTTCGCAATATCATAAATTTCTGAATTCCCTGCAGTTATAACTTTTCCATATCTGTCAGGGCCAGCAATGAGCCATAGACCTGTTTGAATTTCTCCAAAAATGTGCATTGGTAGCACATGTTGTAAGAGCGGGATTGATAGCGCATGGAAACCATACTAATGTCATAATACAAAAGCAAAGACACTGTGGAGTGGTGGAGTCTGGCGGGTAAAGAGCATTTCCGTTATCAGTGTGTGCAGTACACAAAGTTACCCCTTTATACTAGAACAGTAAAGGAGAAGTGTCAGATTTCCTGTCCAACCAGTCTGTCTGGCCTAATTTTACCTGGCTCAGCACAGTGCTGTGGACCAGATTGTCTGTTCCTGTGCTGTACTCTTCCGTGTTCTATGTTCTGTGATGTATAAGTGAGTCACTTCCCATCCCACCAAACCTGAGAGAGACAGATTCACCAGATAAACCGTGAGCAATGTAGAGTTAAAAAATCTCGAGCAATTTCTCCAGAGTCAATAGACAATAGACAGTAGATGGTGTAGGCCATTTGGCCCTTCTAGCCAGCACCACCATTCACTGTGATCATGGCTGATCGTACGCAATCAGTACCCCGTTCCTGCTCTCTCCCCATATCCCTTGACCCTGCTATCTATAAGAGCTCTATCTAACTCTCTCTTGAATGCATCCAGAGACTTGGCCTCCACTGCCTTCTGGGTCAGAGCATTCCACATATCCACCACTCTCTGGGTGAAAATGTTTTTCCACATCTCTGTTCTAATCTGACAGAGTAATGGACATAGAGTCATAGAGTGATGGACAACTGTGGCACAGAAACAGGCCCTTGGGCCCATATTGTCCATACCAAACCATTAATCTGCCTAGTCCCATCAACCTGCAACCTCACGAAGGTGGCAGAATTTGTCATCAAAACCTCAGTTAAAATCAATTCCTGTACCCAGCTGGAAGCCCAAGGACAGTTCATTCATCATATACGCCAGTAAAGCACTAGATCTGTTTTCAATATTATTTGTTTACTTCCACGCTTAGCTACCAGTAATATCACGTTGCAATCGCTGTCTAACCGGAGCTGGGAACAATGTACATCAACATTCACTATTCAGCCCAGTGCAAATGAATCTCCCTGGGAATGTGTAAAATAAAAAAATGCCCGTTACTAAACTCTACCAGTGTTACGACAGCACCACTCAGATGGATGATAAAATAGTTCAACACCCTGTCAGTCACTGGCCAAACAGACAAGACCAAGATCAGGGACTTCCAAACTTTATTGTGCCATGGACCCCTGCCATTAACTGAGGGGTAAACTGTATAAGATATGAGTGAGGCTGAATTTAGACTATGGTGTACAGTTGTGGTCACCTACCTGAGGAAAAATGTAAATAAAATTGTAGGAATACAGAGAAATTTCACAGGGATGTGGCCGGGTCTGGAGGACCTGATTTATAGGGAAAGATTGAATAGGTTAGGACTTTATCCCCTGGAATGTAGAAGATTGAGAGGAGATTTGATACAGGTATACAAAATTATGAGGCTTATAGATAAGAGCAACTGCAAGCAGGCTTTTTCCACTGAGGTTGGGTGGGACTACAATCTGAGATCATGGGTTAAGGGTGAAAGGTGAAAAAGTTTAAGGGGAGCTTGAGGGAAAACTTCTTCACTCAGAGGGTCGAGAGAGAGTGGAACATACTGCCAGCACAGTTGCATGTGAGCTTAATTTCAACATTAAAGAGAAGTTTGGATAGATACATGGATGAGAGGGGTATAGAGGGCTATGGTCTGGGTGTAGGTCGATGGGTGTAGGCAGCTTAAATGGTTTGGCACAGATTAGATGGACCAAAGGGCCTTTTCCATGCTGTACTTTTCTGTAACTCTATGATTCTATGACCCCAGGGGTTGGGAATCCCTGATCTAGAGTGTTATGTATAGAATAATTCTATCCCATTTCTCGGTCCACTGTGTTAATAGAAAAGGACTGATTTGAACTTGGCCACATCTTCTAGTCCGCACAGGGGAAGATAGTCCTCTTTTTCCCATAATGCCTTTACTGAGCGTTAGTACCAGCAGACCTCACTGTGGAGCAGCTTTGGGGAAGAGGTTTAGTGCATGATTGTTTAAACCAGCGGATTGTTAGGTAACACCTGATGAGTCACTGTCAGATTAATGCCTTTGCCTGACGAATGCTGACTCATTTCTAACACCAGGATGAAATTGAGAACCTGGCTTCTTCTTCTCGGGCCCTTAGCTCCCAGCGGAGCCCAGGCCTTTGACGACCTCCCATCTTCATCATCCAAACTCCATGGTGTGGTTGGAGTTCACCAATGTTTCTGTAATCCATTGTATCCGCTGTCCAGGCAATTGGCCTATACAGCTTCACCAGAGCCCTGTTGACCGGCCTTACTCGTTTCCAAATCTCACAACAGGGACGTACAGAGTTTGCTGTACAGGCAACATGAACAAAAGTAATGTTGTAAGCAGAGTTACACAGAGACTGTAGTGTAAAGCAGCTACAGGCAGACAAAGGTGGAGAGCTACAAGTTCCCGATCTGCACCATGGCTTTTCAGAGCTGAATGCAATTGTACAAGTGAATGAGGTGACGGATAAATTGTAAATGATAAACCAGCAGATGCTGACCATCTGAAATAAAAGCAGGAAATGCTGGCAACATTCAGCAGGTCAGGCAGAGAGAAACAGTTACTGTTTCGGATTAGAGACAAAACAAGAATTAGAATGTGCTGGAAGGGGTGGGTGGAACAAACAAAATGTGCCTGATAGGTTGAAGCTGAAGCAGGGCTCAAAATAAAATTGTCCATTTTTTGGTTAACTTTCTCTTTCTTTTTGTTTGTATAACCTGAGTTATAAGGAAAAGTAAAATAGGCTAGGTCTTTAATCCTTGCAGCATAGACAATTGAGGGGAGATTTGATAGAGTTGTACAAAATTATGAGGGGTATAGATAGGGTAAATGCAAGCAGGCTTTTTTCCACTAAGGTTGGGTGGGACTACAACCAGAGGTCATGGGTTAAGGGTGAAAGGTGAGAAGTTTAAGGGGACATGAATGGAAACTTCTTCACTCAGAGGGTCGTGAGAGTGTGGAATGAGCTGCCAACACAAGTGCATGCAAGCTTGATTTCAATGTTTAAGAGAAGTTTGGATAGGTACACAGATGGGAGGGGTATGGAGGGTTATGGTCCTGGTGCAGGCCGATGGAAGTAGGCAGTTTAAAATGTTTGGCATGGATTAGATGGGCCAAAGGGCTTGTTTCTGTGTTGTAGTTTTTATGACTCTGTAAGAACTGGCTATATACTTTTTCTCCGTGTAATTTAGAAGCACCTACAACCCAACTTGGACAATTTCCATCCCAGCCTTATCCGCCCTCTCACTTGCTACCTCACAGTGGTCCTGCATTTTACCTTGTTTGACTGCACTGTGCTTTCTCTAGTTGCTGTACTGCACTCTTTTATTTTTACCATCTTGATGGTAATGGTCTGCCTGCAGTGTGTCTCGGTACACATGACAATCACAAACCAATTCCAATTCCTGCTCAGCATGACCCAGTGGCCACGTATTACACAGAAACAGAGGTTCAATCTGAGTTTTAACTACCCCTTATCTGCCACATTACATCAACCGGACTCACCCTATCAAGGCATTATCATGCTGCACCCACAATCTTGCCCATCTATCTCTGGTATCTCGACGAAAAGAACTTAGATCTCAAATAGTAACTGTTTCTCTTTCCACGGATGCTGCCTGACCCGCTGAATATTTCCAACATTTTCTGCCTTTATAAAGATGTTTTACCAGTTTACACACCATTCTCCAGGGTATCATATACAGTTCCCCAGGGTATTATACACAGTTCCCCAGGGTATTATACACAGTTCCACAGGGTTTTACACACCATTCCCCGGGATATCATACACAGTTCCCCAGGGTATTATACACAGTTCCCCAGGATATCATACACAGTTCCACAGGGTTTTACACACCATTCCCCGGGATATCATACACAGTTCCCCAGGGTATTATACACAGTTCCCCAGGATATCATACACAGTTCCACAGGGTTTTACACACCATTCTCCAGGGTATCATACACAGTTCCCCAGGGTATTATACACAGTTCCCCAGGGTATTATACACAGTTCCACAGGGTTTTACACACCATTCCCCAGGATATCATACAGTTCCACAGGGTTTTGCACACCATTCTCCAGGATATCATACACAGTTCCCCAGGGTATTATACACAGTTCCCCAGGGTATTATACACAGTTCCCCAGGGTATTATACACAGTTCCACAGGGTTTTACACACCATTCCCCAGGATATCATACACAGTTCCACAGGGTTTTACACACCATTCCCCAGGATATCATACACAGTTCCACAGGGTTTTACACACCATTCCCCAGGATATCATACACAGTTCCACAGGGTTTTACACACCATTCCCCAGGATATCATACACAGTTCCACAGGGTTTTACACACTATTCCCCAGGGTATTATGCACAGTTCCACAGGGTTTTACACACCATTCCCCAAGGTTTTACACAGCCTTCGCCAGGGCATCATACACAGTTCCCCAGGGTCTTACACACCATTGCCATGGTACTCCCCAGCTTGTTCACAGACACACTGAGTAGGTGATGGTCCATACAGAAGGCTGTAGGTAGAAAGAGCTTGCAGTAGCTTTTCAATGGTGTACAGTCTCTGTCTGTAGGTGACTCAGTCCTGGTACCGAGCCAGTCCTGGTGCAAACTGGTGACAGGTACAGTGGCACTGACACAGGAGGCAACTTCTCACATCTTCAAGGTTTCAGGTTTGACGCTGACGTCTGGTGCTGTTTGTATGAAGTTTACACATTCTCTCTTCAACCAAATGAGACTCCTCAGGCTATTCTGGTTTTCTCTCCCGCCCCAAAGATGTGAGGTTTGACCTATCGAGCGTGTTTACAGTGTAATGTAGAGAAACCTGGTAACTTAGTGAATGTCGACACAACTGTATAGCAAAGTAATAGAGCACGATAACAGGAGATGAGGAGGATTTTTTATTCAGACAGAGAGAGATGAATCTGTGGAATTTGTTGCCCTGGGGGCCAGTTCTTTATGTATATTTATGGCCGAGGTTGATAGATTTCTGACTAGTCAGGGCATGAAGGGAGACGGGGAGAAGACAGGAGATTGGGGCTGGTAGAAAAATGGATCAGCCATGATAAAATAGCAGAGCAGACTCGATGGGCCAAATGGCCGGATTCCACACCTGTAGAGTCTTATGGTCTTATAAGTAAATCAGTGTTAGAGAGTTGTTCGTCATTCGGCTGATTTTGAAATATCGGCGTCAATTAAAACTTTTCTCAATAAAGAGCACCAGGAACTATTCACAGCAACAAGCTGATGATAATGCCACTTCACTCGGGAAATGGTCCTTTCCAGAGACAGAGGGAAGAAAACTTGACTTAGGAACAACAGGGAAAATGGCCAATCGAAGCTCTCCGTCATATATTGTGAATGGAGGATAGCTACATGGTGACTTTGTGTTTCAGTCCAGACTCAGCCACGTAAAGCCGCTCAGTAAGAGGCGTGAGGACAATGCAGTTACCCAATTGTACCCACTCTGTCAGTCTGCGCAGCCTTTATTTCAAATCAGTGCCAGATTAGTTCTCCTGATCACCAGATAGAGAACACCCTACAGAGAGAAGGGAAAATTGAATGGGGAAAGAAAAAACAGGTACCCACCCAACACAGTTTTATAAAAGAGCATTTTTTATAAATACCTTTTGTAATGGGTGTGCATATTTGGTGAAACAGTTTGATTGCACGTTGCTTGCAGTAGAGTGTCAATGAGACTGGGTTTGCTGGCATGTCTGCATGCTCTGGGTTGCTTATTCAAACCACTGGATGTCTACTTTCAGCTTCTTACACTGAGATTTTATTGGATGGTCATCAAGCAAAACTTCTTGGAAAACATCCCTTAATATAAAAAATGTATCCAACAACTAATGGTAACGGTTGTGCTGTAAGTGATGAAGTGGTCTGGCCGCAGCCTGTCAGCAGGAAGGCGCTGGCTTTACCTCGTGGAGATCATTTGAAACAACCAAACTCCTTGTACATTTTTCCTCCTTCAAGGTTGAAGAACTTCGAGGCTGGAGGAGCCTACAAGAAGGTGTGGGGCAATAACCAGGATGGTGTGGTGGCCAGCCAGCCAGCTCGAGTGATGGACGACCGGGAGCAGATGGCCATGAGCGGTGGATACATCCGCAGGTAAGATGGTTTTCGTCTTGGGAAGTTCTGACATCCCTGCTTGCCATTGGATTGAGCATTCACAAGGAAAGCATAAATTGTACACAATTTTTCCTAGAGAGATTATAACTTAAATATTGCGCAAGGTAGTCACATGTTCCTACAGGAGATAGTGATTAGAGTTGCAAAGGTTCATTCAGGAACTGAATAGATCAGAAAATCATCAGATATCGGAGCAGAAATTGGCCATTTGGCCTATCGTGTCTCCCTCCGTCATTTCATCATGACTGATCCATTTCCCTCTCAGCCCCAGTCTCCTGCCTTCTTCCCGTATCCCTTCTTGCGCTGACCAATCAAGAATCTATCAACCTCTGCCTTAAGTATACCCAGTGACTTGGCCTCCACAGGAATTGCACAGATTCACCAGTCTCTAGCTGAAGAACTTCTTCATTCTCCGTTCTAAATGAGCGTCCCTCTGTTCTGAAGCCGTGCCCTCTGGTCACAGACCACCCCACCATAGGTAACATCCTCTCCATCGAGGCTTTTACCATTCAATAGGTTTCGATGAGATCCGCACGCATTCCAGTGAGTGCAGGCCCAGAGCCATCAAACACTCCTCATATGAAAAACCTTTCAGTCCCAGCATGGTTAAAGGGAAGTAGCTGTTCCTGAACCTGGTGGTGTGGGACTTTAGGCTTCTGTAGCTCCTGCCCGATGGGAGCTCGAGAAGATGGACAGTGGGAATCTTTGATGATGGGTGTTACCTTCTTGAGGCAGCACCTCCTGTGGGGAGGGTTGTGTCCGTGGTATATACACACACCCCTACTATTCCCTGCAGTTCTTAAGTTTTTGTGCTAATTTGCATTCAGTCAGTTAGCCTTTTGACGTTATTACCTTGCTACCTATTACCCGGTCACCGCACTGCACAGTAAACACTTTAAAATGCTGTTTGTCACTCTCTTTACATTGTAATTACATGCTGGTTTTTATATGTTTATGCACATTTTATTCCACATCCGTACTTAAACCTCTGACTTCATAATTGTAGAATTTCTGTAACCTGTTCCACCCTGACCAGCAGACCCTAAAATTATACTCAGTGGCCACTTTATTAGGTACACCTGCTCATTAATGCAAATATTTAATCAGCTAATCATGTGGCAGAAATTCAATGTATAAAAGCATGCAGATATGGTCAAGAGGTTCGGTTGTGGCTCAAAACAGAGATGAGGAGGAACTTCTTTAGCCAGAGGGTGGTGAATCTGTGTAATTCATTGCCACAGGTGTCTGTGGTAGAGGCCAAGTCATTGGGTGTATTTAAAATAGAGGATGATAAAGTCTTGATTATTAAGAGCATCAAAGGTTATGGGGTCAAGGTAGAAGAATGCAGGTAAGAGGGATAATAAATCAGCCATATTAGAATTGTGAAGCAGACTCAATGGGCTGAATGACTTAATTTTGCTCCTATATCTTACAGTCTTTCCTAGCCAGAGTTTAATAAAACACTCCCACTTCTCAGCATGCAGTACACTACTGATTGCAGTGACACACTGGATTAAACAGCCATCTCTCCACTTCTTCTGTATGCCGTTACTCTACAATTACCAGATATCGCTGTAACTGGGAAAGTTTCCTACTTTATCTAAGCCCTCAGAATTTTTGTGTTCCTCAGGTCTCCATGAGCCTCTTAGAATCATGGAGTCATAGAATACTGCAGCACAGAAACAAGCCCTTCAGCCCATCTAGTTGGTACCAGTCCGTTATTCTTCCTAGTCCCATTGACCTGCATCTAGACCATAGCTCTGCATACAACTGCCATCAATGTACTTTTCCAGACTTCTCTTAAACGTTGAAATCGGCCCACATCTATCACTCCTGCTGGAAGCTCTTCCCACACTCTCATGACCCTCAGAGTGAAGGCATTACTGGCATGGTTAGAGCATTGTCTGACTGGTAGGAGGCAGCGAGTGAGAAGAAAAGGATCCTTTACTGGTTGGCTGCCAGTGACTAGTGGTGTTCCGCAGGAGTCAGTGTTGGGACCGTTTCTTTTTGTGCTGTTTATGATTTAGATGATGGAATCGGTGACGGCCAAGTTTACAGATGATACGAAGAATGATGGAGGTAGTGTTGAGGAAACAGAAAGGCTGCTGAAGGACATAGACAGATTAGGAGAATGGACAAGAAAGTGGCAAATGAAATACAATGTTGGAAAATGCATGGTCATCCACTTTGATAGTAGAAATAAATGTGCGGACTATTTTCTAAACGGAGAAAATCCAAAAATCTGAGACGCAAAGGGACTTGGGAGTATGTGTGCAGAACACCCTAAAAGTTGACTTGCAGGTTGAGTTGGTGGTGAGGAATACAATGTTAGCATTCATTTCAAGAGGTCTAGAGTACAAGATCAGGGATGTGATGCTGAGGCTTTATAAGGTACTGGTGAGGCCTCACCTGAGTATTATGAACAGTTTTAGGCTCCTCTTCTAAGAAAAGATGTGTTGGCATTGGAGAGGGACCAGAGATGGTTCACAGGGATGATTCTGGAATGAAAGGGTTATCAAACGAGGAATATTTGATAGCTCTGGGTCTATACTTGCTAGAATTCAGAAGAATGAGGGGGATCTCATTGAAACCTTTCAAATTTGAAAGGCCTAGACAGAGTAGATATGGAAAGGATGTTTTCCATTGTGGGGGAGTCTAGGACAAGAGGGCACAGCCTCAGGATAGAGGAACATCCATTTAAAACAACTCACTTTTGTTCAATCTCTCATTAAATCACGTGCCCACTAATCCAGGCAGCATCCTGGTAAACCTCTTCTGAGCTCTCTCCAAAGCCTCGACATCCTTCCTATAATCCAGTGACCAGAACTGTATGCTATACTCTAAATGCAGCCTAACTGGAGCTTTATAAACCTGCAATGTAACTTCCTGACTTTTGAACTCTTTCTTCGAATAATAAAAGCAAGCATTCCATATGCCTTCTCAACAGGCCTACCACCTTGTGTAGCCACTTTCATGTAGCGATGAATTTGGACTCCAAGATCCGTCTGCTTGTCAATACTGTTTCGGGTCTTGCCTTAACAGTGTACTCTCTTTACATTTGTCCATCAAGGCAATGCCTCACCTTTGGCTTAATTCATCTCTTGACCTGATTTTAGAGTCACAGATGACGCTCGGGAAAACGAGATGGAGGAGAACCTGGATCAGGTGGGCAGCATCATTGGTAACCTACGACACATGGCACTTGACATGAGCAATGAGATTGGTTCCCAGAACGCCCAGATTGACAGGATTGTGGTCAAGGTAAGAGATTGGTTGAATTCTTGCAAGTTCTAGCTGAAGGACAAAGTGAAAAACACTGCTGCTTGGCAAGGAGTAAGAGAGAACACAAGTCAAAGATCTAATAATGTTATAGATACATGCAGCCTGGAATCAGACCCTTCAGCCCATCAGTGATTGGTTTATTATCAATTGTACCAAAAGTACAGTAGGAAAATTAGATTTACTTGCCATCTGTACAGATGATTTCATAACATCAGTATATCGAGGTAGTACAAGGGAAAAGCGGAAACAGAGTGCAGAATAAAAGTATCGCAGTTAGCTTAATATCCAATGACCCAAGTTCAATTCTTCCGTTGTCTGTAGAACTTTGAATGCTCTGCCCATGACTTCTGGGTTCTTCTGGGTACTGCCATTTCGTCCCACACTCCAAAGGCCGATAATTGATCATGTTGTTGTAATTAGGCAGTGTGCATTCACAAAATAGATAGATAGAGATAGATTTATTACTAGATATATAGGAAGACATAATATATAGATAGAAAGATAATAGAATGTTGACAATTCCTTTCCCCCACAGACCTGCTGATTCCTCCAGCAGATTATTTATTGCTTCAGACTCCAGCATCTGCAGTCTCCTGTATCTTCTCATTCACAATGCTCTCCGGATAAATGTATTGATTTATTGATATAAATTTATTCAATTTATAGATTGAATTTCATCTTTTGGAAACATCTTCGCCACAGCTGAGAAACGAACCTTTCCAGCCTGCACGTCCATGTTGACCATTAATTACCCACCTGCACCATTCCCACTCACCAACATCTGATCCACAGTCTCCGGCACCTTCATTAATCTCCCATTTTCTCACATCTCAACCCTTTGGGGATAAAATGCTTCCCAGTCTACTTAACACAGCCATTCATTTAAAGAGGACTAGAATATATAAACAACAAGGATGTACTGTAATTCTCACGGTTGTCATCAGGAAGAAGGTATAGAATCCTCACACTAGCAGTTTCAGGAACATTTATTACCCCTCAACTAGCTCCTGAACCTGAGGGGAAAACTTCATTCACCCCATCACTGAACCACTCCCATAATCCAGGGACTCACTTTCAATGACTCTTCATCTCATTTTCTTTAGTTCTTATTTGTTATCATTATTTATTTCTTGTTGTAGTTGCAGAGTTTGCTGTCTTCGGCACTCTGTTTGAACGCCCAGGTTGGGTCTTTCATTGTTTCTGTTATGGTTATTATTCTATACTCTCAGAGCTGTATATGGTGATGTATATGGACTTTGATAATACCTCTGTCCACACCTGTCACTGCCTTAGTAAAGCAGCCTGCATAATTAAGGACCCCAAACATCTCTCTTCTCCTCCTGCCCCCTCTCCATTGGGTAGAAGCCCTGAAGGATAATTTCCATTCCACTGTTCGAAGTGACCCCCTTGTAGGATCAGATGGTGTCTGGGCCTCACAATCTACCTCGTCATGGCACTGCACTGTCACAATAATCAATTAATTTACCAACACACGCTCACATAAAGATGCACACACAGACACATTCACACACGTACATACACACACAAATATTTACAGATACACACACACAAATATATACAGGTGCACACACACATATCCGCTCTTGCACACGTACACTTGTTTTCACGTTTGCACAAATTCTACCACTAGCCACACCGCTCATTCAGAGTACAAACTATACTTTGCTCTGTTTCTCCTGCAGGGCGATATGAACAAAGCGCGCATCGACGAGGCCAACAAGCACGCCACCAAGATGCTGTGAAGTGCTTCAAAGGAGAATCCTCTCTTCTGCCAGAGATACCCACCCCATCACCATTGCAACATCTACAAGGCCGAGGAGGGGCAAGTCCCTGTGCAGTGATAGGTTCAACATCTCTGTACATTTGGTTTGATTTCAGAATTTCTCAGTGTAGCAAAATGTTCCAGTGTGTAAGGTGTATATTTTCGTGTCAATCTGTGTAACTGCTTGCCCAGAGTGAACCAAGTGTAAAATTTAGTTTTTAATCTCTGTGCTGATTGGTTCTTTTTATGAATGAATTAACCTGTAACCTCGCGATAACGTGAGCATGAGTCAAGCTCGATGTGCGCAGCTGAATTCCAATTAACGTTACAGCAAATCCCTTTTCCCTCGTTTAAAACGTCATCCCAGCACAGTAAGGGAAAGCCCTCAGATTGGGGCTGCTACAGAAATCCCAGAGTCTGAAGGTTTGACAAAAGAGCACAGTTTGTAATGGGGGCAACAGTGTGAGTTCAGTTCGCAGTGCTGCTTGCCAGAGCTGGGAGCAGGCATTGGCGGTCTTCCCAGTATTCCTGCCTCTCAGTCACTGCGACTTCGCTGGTTATTATTTCTCCAATGTTTATGGCCCATCATCAGTCACTTGTTCATCCTGTGAGGCCAAACTCAGGATTCCCGTTTAGTGTGAGATGGGAATCGGAGCTGGGATCAGATGGGTGTTGTTCAGAACTTGTTCACTTTAAAGGAACGGCCTTCGTCCACTGTGGTAAACTATGTATACCTGTCTGGACATGCCCCTCTGCTGACTGCTCCTGTGGCTCCTCCCACAGACCCCTATATAAAGGCGATTGGAGGCACTGCTCCTCCCTCAGTCTCCGAGATGCCGTGCTCCATTTTGCTGCTAATAAAAGCCTATCGTTCACCTCCCGTCTCCGAGAGTTTTTGATGGTGCATCATCCTCACACCATGGGATTGAAATGAGAAAGGAAGTGCCCGTGTCAGCTTGGAATACTGATGCCACTAGCAACTCAAAAAGGAAACAAAAACCCACTCTTAGTTCAGAAATATTAGTTTGATACATTATCCTACCCCTTCCACTTATTGGGGGTTAAGTATTTTGGATCATCAGAAAATTTCAAGAATGTAAAAAGTGCGACTGGTCATAGACGAATTGAAATGAACAGCACCAGGTTAATGTAATTTCTTATTAAACTCCACACCTGCCAGTTTCAAATTGCAAATAAAACAGTCTATTGGAATAATTTCAGAGAAAGTCAGATGCTCCTTTTATTTTTCAGCTCCCAAACAAAACCGTTTATATATTTCAATAACTGAGACTTTACTGTCCTGTAATGTTGTTAAATCTGCTTAAAACCATGTTGTGCATGAAGAAATTTATTTTTGCCCATTGTTCCTATGCTGGCTCTTGAAAACAGTCACCATTGGATTATCCCTGTAGCCATGCACACCAAATTTCTTATCCAATTCCCTCCAGATGCAGTCACAACTAAATTTGCTTTAACTATGTCTCCAGGCAGAAGATTCTAGCTCAACAAAATGCTGGAGGAACTCAGCAGGTCGAACAGCATCAGGACTGAAACGTTGACGGTTTACTCTTTTCCACAGATGCTGCTTGACCTGCTGAGATCCTCCAACATTCGTGTGTGGTAATCAGGATTTCCAGCAGCTACAGAATTTCTTATTCTAGCTCATAGTAAATCTCAGGATAAAATCAAACATTCTCCTCATCTAGCCCACTGTTCTTCTCTCCTTGATTTTAATTCATGCATTCCTCCCATTAGTGAAAACTATCTCTCTCTCTCTCTCTCTCTCTCTCTCTCTCTCTCTCCCTCCCCTTTGAAAGATGCTGCTCCCTATCTCACTCAGAGATGCTGAGTGTCAGATGGGGAGTGGATGACAAGAAATCACAGTAAACATGATCTGATTGATGGAGACATGAGGGAGATTCAGTCTTGGTGTCTGGAGCAGCAGAAAGTCTGCAGGTGGACCTCGGTGGGCCACAATGTCTTGTGGGGTGCGGGGAGGTGGAGGGAAACATCTTTGTTTGTTGCAACCGATTGATGGGATAGAACATAGAACATTATAGCACAGTGCAGGACTTCCAGCCTAAGATGTTGTGCAGACCTTTTAACCTACTCTAAGATGAATTGGACCCTTCCCTCACACATATCCTTCCATTTTTCTATCATCCATGTGAGTCTCTTAAATGCCCCTATCATACCTGCCTCTACCACCCCCCCGTTTTAACTTTGCGTTAGCTCTACGTTAATCTAATTCACAAACTCTTGCCGTACCCTTATCAATTTTCTCTTTGTTCAATTCCATCAGTGTTAATGAACGGCATCGCTGGTTGTTATTGGTCCGTAAAGCCAATGAGAGTTGAAATAAAGCAGCAGATAATCTGTGTTATGTACCACTCTCCACCACCCCCCACCTCCCGGCCCCTACGAGATGAAATAAAGCAGCAGATAATCTGTGTTATGTACCATTCTCCACCCCCCCCCCCCCACCCCCCGGCCCCAGATGGAGCAGTAGAGGGAGAAATGATGGTAGTAGAAGTTGTTCTATAGTTGGTTGAATGTTTGTTAATCAAAGTGTTGTCCAAGGAGAGGCAACCGAGATGGCTTCCAATTCTTGCACTGTCCACGTGGGAGCATTTAAAGGCCATAAAAACATTTTAGGGGCTCTAAAATAAAATGAATGACTGAGGAGAATATTATTTTACACAAAGCCAAGAGAATATTGGGCATGGCAAGGTATCAAAGTGGGAAGTCATGATACTGAGGAGATAATGTATGAAGGACAAGAGGTGGGACATTGATACTGGCAGGTCAGAATCAATCCTAAAAATTCTATTTCCATATTGCAAACTAGCAGGATAATACAGCCACTTATGGAAATATTTCCAATCAGTGTGTTTGAAAATCTGTTTATTTAACCTCAGATGCAATTAAAATCCTAAGCATGGCAAAAGGCCATAAAAGGCTTGGGGACTGAGAATCCGAAATCAATGTTGGCTGTTGGCTTCTTCACGGAGTAACGATTCTCTTTCTTTAGAATGGTCTTTTGATGCAGTGACAGGGGAAGTGCTCTCTCTTTTAAGTGCTTACTGAGCTGTGGGCTCACTGTTACTGTGACCCGATGGTTCCTGCAGTGACAGAATCTTCCCTGTGAACTCATCGGGCTCTGAGCCCACTCACACAGCTCGCTGGCCTGGCCCAACGTCTGCATGCGACGGGTGTGAAAGTATAAAAGGCTTTTCGTGTTCTGCACCACCTCACCCACCCACCATCCACCCACAGTATTGCTGCCAGTCATGTTGTGGTGAGGAGGCTGCTTGTAGCTTCTCCTCATGCCCACCCCCCGGCTTGGAGATCTGCTCCTCCTCCACCAACCGTGTGTTTGTAGATGGTGCATGTCAGTGTCTGCGTCTGTCGCACCCCTCGGCTACATGCACGCCCAGAGCCACACCACCCCTTCGCTGCCTGTCTTCACTCAGCCGTCACCTGTAACTATACCCTTGAAACTAAACTTAGAGGGAGTTTGCCTCTAATTCTACCTTATAAAAATGACTCTTTCTCCTTTGTTTTTGATAGTTGGTTATCCTCTCCTCACTTTTATTTTTGCTCTCTGGCTCAGTCTCTCCTGTTTAGTCATGCTGTGGACCCTAAGGTTAACAGTACAACTTGTGGTCTCTAATTACAATGCCGTTCGGTAGACAGGGGATTAAATTCTCAGTTGGGAATTGACATCCACACCAACATTCCAAGATGCACTTTCTGAATTAAAATAGCCACCTCTGTGAGCCAATGGGGGATACACCTGGATTCATTCATCTCGTTCCTGATCGCACCAGAAAGGTAGAGGCAAATACTGGCTCCTGTTTGAAGCAGTTAAAATCTCTCACAGCCAAGGCACCCCATAACACCATGCATTTATGTCAAAACACAAAAATATTTATAAAAGCACCTAATACATTGCCATATATTTAAAAGTCAAATTATTACTTTTACAGATATGTCCTTTTATTTTTTTATTGTGTGTGTGTGTGTGTGTATGTGTGTGTGTGTGTGTGTGTGTGTGTGTATATACACACACACACAGATGTCTCCTGATGATACTTTTTAACAAATAATTATTTAAGCATGAAAATTACTTTAACAAATTGCAGGCTCAGGCCTACTTCAGCGCACAGGTGAGCTGGAATTTATTAGCTAGTAGGGTTGATTAGCCAAATAAGACCCTATGTCTTATGGTCTTAAAACTCAGTAGGAAAAGCCCACAAATGGATAGCAAGATACCAGAAACTTTGGAGAGTTCTGCTCACCTGCAGGCACCTCATGCGTATCTGCTCCATGTTCGATTTGCTGCAATGTCCCTCACAGGACTCAGCATTGACACACACATACACGCGGTTAGGATGGAGTAAGAAGAAGTGTATATGTGAGATGTTCAGGTGTGTGTCAGGTCACCCTCTCACCATTTGCAGAGCTCAGCCTGTGTTGCCCAGTTCAGCAGCGAAGTCCTAGCAGATGCGTTAAGGTATGCGGGCTTTGCAGATCTGCTTGGAGAATTTTTAACCCACAATAGTGTAGTGGTTAGCGTGATGCTGTTCCAGCTCTGGGCTTTCCAGAGTTTGGAGCTCTATTCCGGCACCCTATTTAAGGTGTTTGTAAGTGAATTGCGTGGGTTTCTCCTGGAAGTTCTGCTTTCCTCCCACAGTCCACAGAGGTAGCTGTTAGTAGGTTAATTGGTCATTGTAAATTATCCTTTCATTAGGCTAGCTTTAAATAGGTGGGTTGCTGGGCGGTGCAGCTCATTGGGCAGGAAGAGCCTGCTCCACACTGTATCTCTAAATAAAAATGTATCTGTCCCACAAGCTATTGCTATTGCCGAAGAAATCAGAGACAAATAGTTTTATTTAAGTCTTTTTGAGTATTTCAGATGAAAACTCTCTCACCATTTCTGATACTCACTCCCCAACACTTTCATCCCCTCATGGTTCCCATTTCCACTTTTTGTTCCTATTCTCACAGGTTGATAAAGTGCTTTCCTTCCTGTAGAGCCTTTCCTAGAGTCACTGTCAGTGGATCTACGATCTGTTTTGTTTGCTGCATGTTAGTGTTTAACATGTAACTTCTGTTCAATGCACTGAAATGATAAATGGCTATATTACTCTTGTATTCACCCAAATCCAATGTACAACCTAGACTATCAGTTCTGGCAATGCACTGCTAGGAAACAGAAAACTAAAGGAAATGCATTAAAATTTCTAGAACAACCTCAGGCCTTTCGTTGTCTTCTTTATATCGAGTGTCTGCATCCAGCTCTCCCTTTTTGGAATCTATTTGTCTGCTTTTCATTGTTTGGATGTTGAGAGGCATCATGATACCTTGGCTTGAGTTAGTGTTCCTGTTCCTCATGCCTGGGTAACTTAGAACATCTTGCAAACTCAATAGTATAGTGGAGGATGTTTCCTATAGTGGGGGAGTCCAGGACCAGAGGACACAGATAGAGTGGACGTGGAGAGGATGTTTCCTATAGTGGGGAGTCCAGGACCAGAGGACACAGATAGAGTGGAGGTGGAGAGGATATTTCCGATAGTGGGGGAGTCTAGGACCAGAGGACACAGATAGAGTGGATGTGGAGAGGATGTTTCCTATAGTGGGGGAGTTTAGGACCAGAGGGCACAGATAGAGTGGATGTGGAGAGGATATTTCCTATAGTGGGGGAGTCTGGGACCAGAGGACACAGATAGAGTGGATGTGGAGAGGATGTTTCCTATAGTGGGGGAGTCTAGGACCAGAGGACACAGATAGAGTGGATGTGGAGAGGGTGTTTCCTATAGTGAGTGAGCCTAGGACCAGAGGGCAGAGCCTTAAGAGTAGTAGACGTCACTTTAGATCAGAGAAGTGGAGAAGTTTCTTTCTCCAGAAGTGGTGAATCTGTGAAATTCTTTCAGCAGGCACAAAATGCTGGAGGAGCTCAGCAGGCCAGGAAACATTTATGGAAAAAAGTACAGTCGACGTTTCACGCCGGGATCCTTCAGCAGGAATGGAGAGAAAAAGCTGAGGAGTAGATTTGAAAGGTGGGGAGAGGGGAGAGAGAACCAGCAGGTGATGGGTGAACCCTGGAGGGAGAGGGATGAAGTAAAGAGCTGTGAGGCTGATTGGTGAGATAAGGTGATAGAGGGAAAAGGGGATAGGAAATGTAGGAGAAGGGCTGGGGGGCATTACAGGAAGTTTGAGAAATCGACGTTCATCCCATCAGGTTGGAGGTTACCAAACGGAATATAAAGTGTTGTTCCTCCAACCTGAGTGTGGCCCCATCACAACATGGAGGAGGCCATTGATGGATATATCAGGCTGCGATGGGTAGTGGAATTAAAATGGGAGATCCTACTTGTTCTGGCGGGCAGAGCATAGATGCTCAGTGAAGCAGTCTCCACATCTATATCGGATTTCACCGGTTTACAGGAGGCCACACCGGGAATTGAATTATTTTCAATTCCTCCGTCTCTGCCTCTTCTGCTCTCAACATGAGGCTTTTCATTCTAGAGCAAAGGAGATGTCCTCCTTCTTCAAAGAAAGGGGCTTCCCTTCCTCCACCATTAACACTGCCCTCAACTGCATATAACCATATAACAATCACAGCATGGAAACAGGCCATCTTGGCCCTCCTAGTCCATGCCGAACCCTTAATCTCACCTAGTCCCACCTACCCGCACTCAGCCCATAACCCTCCACTCCTTTCCTGTCCAGATACCTATCCAATTTTACCTTAAATGACACAACTGAACTGGCCTCTACTACTTCTACAGGAAGCTCATTCCACACAGCTATCACTCTTTGAGTAAAGAAATACCCCCTCGTGTTTCCCTTAAACTTCTGCCCCCTAACTCTCAAATCATGTCCTCTAGTTTGAATCTCCCCTACTCTCAATGGAAACAGCCTGTTCACGTCAACTCTATCTATCCCTCTCAAAATTTTAAATACCTCGATCAAATCCCCCCTCTTTCTTTCTTAGTTATCTTCTAATATTTGTGTATCTGTGCACTTCTAATGCTGCTGTGACCTCTAATTTCCTTTGGGATCAATAAAGAATCTATCTATCTATCTAAACTCCAGTGAGCACAGAGAAATCAAATCCTCCTCCTGCACTAAGCTTTTCATTCCCTGGATTGTTCTTGTGAACTTCCTGTGTGTCCTCTCCAATACCAGCACATCATTTCAGGCTGAAGTCATTTCATAAGTCCCAGTTAACGCTAGAAATCAAACATATTTAAAGTTGTACAGAAGAAGGAGCCATTGGAGGGGACCGAGGTAATGTTTGACCAAGATGGCGCCAGTGAGGGCTGAGGTAGTACAGAGGCATCTTGTTGGTGGAGATGAAGACACAGAACGTGGGAATAAACTACACAGACCAAACACCCGGTCATACTTACCCACACACTGTAGAGGACAATTAATCTACCAACCAGAGGCACTACCTGAAGAAAGATCATTAAAGATCACCGCTACCTGCAGCATGAAATCTTCTCACTGCTACCACAAGGCAGGAGAAAAAGAGGCCTGAAGTTCCACACCAGCAGGTTCAAGAACAGGTTCTTCCTTTCAATCACTCTGTTCGATAAACAACTGACACAACCCGGGTCACTGGAGTTTAGTAACACTGACACTACTTTGATCACTTCGCAATAAAAATATTTTTGTTTGTTCTAATTGTGTCCTTTCTTGCAAAAATTGATGTTTATGTTTCTCACGTGAAGGCTGAGTAGCTAATACCCTGAGTCAGTGACACGGCTACGAGTAAGTTTTTCCCTGCACCAGTGCGTTCATATACTTGTGCAGATGGGGGCAAACTCTACTTTGATTTTGACAACCTGAGCATCTCTGAGATGCGGGAAGAAATGGGATTAGAATTGAAAGAGTACAACACAGGAACAGGCCATTCGACCCACAATGTTGAGCCGAACCAGCTAAAAGCAAACCCAAGTCACCCAAACACTGACCCCTCCTACCTACACCACGTCCATATCCCTCCGTCCCTCCATATGCCTATCCAAACGTCTTTTAAAATCCTCTAACATATTTGTCTCCACCACCACAGCAGGCAGCACATTTCTCTGTATAAAAAACTTACCCCTCATATCCCGTCATATCCCTCCTGAACCTACCCCCTCTTATCTTCAATGCACGTCCTCTGGTATTAGATGTTTCAACCCAGGGAAACAGATACTCTCTGTCCACTCTATTCATGCCTCTCATAATCTTGTAAACCTCTCTCAGATCTCCCCTCAGCCTCCGACACTCCAGTTCATCCAACCTCTGGTGACAGCACATGCCCTCTAAACCAGGAGGCATATCCTGGTAAGCCTCTTCTGCTCCCTCTCCAAAGCCTCAACGTCCTTCCTATAGTGGGGCAACCAGAACTGTACACAATACTCTAGATGTGGCCTAATCAGAATTTT
>NC_082731.1:46962720-46976283 GCF_030144855.1 Hypanus sabinus
GAGTGTGTGTATATGAGGTGTGTGTGTGTCAGGGTCAATGTGTGTAAGAGTGTGTGTATATGAGGTGTGTGTCAGGGTCAATGTGTGTAAGAGTGTGTGTATATGAGGTGTGTGTCAGGGTCAATGTGTGTAAGAGTGTGTGTATATGAGGTGTGTCAGGGTCAATGTGTGTAAGAGTGTGTGTATATGAGGTGTGTGTGTGTCAGGGTCAATGTGTGTAAGAGTGTGTGTATATGAGGTGTGTGTCAGGGTCAATGTGTGTAAGAGTGTGTGTATATGAGGTGTGTGTGTCAGGGTCAATGTGTGTAAGAGTGTGTGTATATGAGGTGTGTGTCAGGGTCAATGTGTGTAAGAGTGTGTGTATATGAGGTGTGTCAGGGTCAATGTGTGTAAGAGTGTGTGTATATGAGGTGTGTCAGGGTCAATGTGTGTAAGAGTGTGTGTATATGAGGTGTGTCAGGGTCAATGTGTGTAAGAGTGTGTGTATATGAGGTGTGTCAGGGTCAATGTGTGTAAGAGTGTGTGTATATGAGGTGTGTGTGTCAGGGTCAATGTGTGTAAGAGTGTGTGTATATGAGGTGTGTGTCAGGGTCAATGTGTGTAAGAGTGTATGTATATGAGGTGTGTCAGGGTCAATGTGTGTAAGAGTGTGTGTATATGAGGTGTGTGTGTGTCAGGGTCAATGTGTGTAAGAGTGTGTGTATATGAGGTGTGTGTGTCAGGGTCAATGTGTGTAAGAGTGTATGTATATGAGGTGTGTCAGGGTCAATGTGTGTAAGAGTGTGTGTATATGAGGTGTGTCAGGGTCAATGTGTGTAAGAGTGTGTGTATATGAGGTGTGTCAGGGTCAATGTGTGTAAGAGTGTGTGTATATGAGGTGTGTGTCAGGGTCAATGTGTGTAAGAGTGTATGTATATGAGGTGTGTGTGTCAGGGTCAATGTGTGTAAGAGTGTGTGTATATGAGGTGTGTGTGTGTCAGGGTCAATGTGTGTAAGAGTGTGTGTATATGAGGTGTGTGTGTGTCAGGGTCAATGTGTGTAAGAGTGTGTGTATATGAGGTGTGTGTGTGTCAGGGTCAATGTGTGTAAGAGTGTGTGTATATGAGGTGTGTGTCAGGGTCAATGTGTGTAAGAGTGTGTGTATATGAGGTGTGTCAGGGTCAATGTGTGTAAGAGTGTGTGTATATGAGGTGTGTGTGTCAGGGTCAATGTGTGTAAGAGTGTGTGTATATGAGGTGTGTGTCAGGGTCAATGTGTGTAAGAGTGTGTGTATATGAGGTGTGTCAGGGTCAATGTGTGTAAGAGTGTGTGTATATGAGGTGTGTGTGTCAGGGTCAATGTGTGTAAGAGTGTGTGTATATGAGGTGTGTGTCAGGGTCAATGTGTGTAAGAGTGTGTGTATATGAGGTGTGTCAGGGTCAATGTGTGTAAGAGTGTGTGTATATGAGGTGTGTGTCAGGGTCAATGTGTGTAAGAGTGTGTGTATATGAGGTGTGTGTGTGTCAGGGTCAATGTGTGTAAGAGTGTGTGTATATGAGGTGTGTGTGTGTCAGGGTCAATGTGTGTAAGAGTGTGTGTATATGAGGTGTGTGTCAGGGTCAATGTGTGTAAGAGTGTGTGTATATGAGGTGTGTTGTGTGTCAGGGTCAATGTGTGTAAGAGAGTGTATGTATATGAGGTGTGTCAGGGTCAATGTGTGTAAGAGTGTGTGTAGTATGAGGTGTGTGTGTGAGGGTCAATGTGTGTAAGAGTGTGTGTATATGAGGTGTGTGTCAGGGTCAATGTGTGTAAGAGTGTGTGTATATGAGGTGTGTGTGTGTCAGGGTCAATGTGTGTAAGAGTGTGTGTATATGAGGTGTGTGTCAGGGTCAATGTGTGTAAGAGTGTGTGTATATGAGGTGTGTGTCAGGGTCAATGTGTGTAAGAGTGTGTGTATATGAGGTGTGTGTCAGGGTCAATGTGTGTAAGAGTGTGTGTATATGAGATGTGTGTCAGGGTCAATGTGTGTAAGAGTGTGTGTATATGAGGTGTGTGTGTCAGGGTCAATGTGTGTAAGAGTGTGTGTATATGAGTGTGTGTGTCAGGGTCAATGTGTGTAAGAGTGTGTGTATATGAGGTGTGTGTCAGGGTCAATGTGTGTAAGAGTGTGTGTATATGACGTGTGTGTGTCAGGGTCAATGTGTGTAAGAGTGTGTGTATATGAGGTGTGTGTCAGGGTCAATGTGTGTAAGAGTGTGTGTATATGAGGTGTGTCAGGGTCAATGTGTGTAAGAGTGTGTGTATATGAGGTGTGTGTGTGTCAGGGTCAATGTGTGTAAGAGTGTGTGTATATGAGGTGTGTGTGTCAGGGTCAATGTGTGTAAGAGTGTGTGTATATGAGGGTGTGTCAGGGTCAATGTGTGTAAGAGTGTGTGTATATGAGGGTGTGTGTGTGTCAGGGTCAATGTGTGTAAGAGTGTGTGTATATGAGGTTGTGTCAGGGTCAATGTGTGTAAGAGTGTGTGTATATGAGGTGTGTGTCAGGGTCAATGTGTGTAAGAGTGTGTGTATATGAGGTGTGTGTGTCAGGGTCAATGTGTGTAAGAGTGTGTGTAATATGAGGTGTGTGTGTCAGGGTCAATGTGTGTAAGAGTGTGTGTATATGAGGTGTGTGTGTGTCAGGGTCAATGTGTGTAAGAGTGTGTGTATATGAGGTGTGTTGTGTGTCAGGGTCAATGTGTGTAAGAGTGTGTGTATATGAGGTGTGTGTCAGGGTCAATGTGTGTAAGAGTGTGTGTATATGAGGTGTGTGTCAGGGTCAATGTGTGTAAGAGTGTGTGTATATGAGGTGTGTGTGTGTCAGGGTCAATGTGTGTAAGAGTGTGTGTATATGAGGTTGTGTGTCAGGGTCAATGTGTGTAAGAGTGTGTGTATATGAGGTGTGTGTCAGGGTCAATGTGTGTAAGAGTGTGTGTATATGAGGTGTGTGTCAGGGTCAATGTGTGTAAGAGTGTGTGTATATGAGGTGTGTGTGTGTCAGGGTCAATGTGTGTAAGAGTGTGTGTATATGAGGTGTGTGTGTGTCAGGGTCAATGTGTGTAAGAGTGTGTGTATATGAGGTGTGTGTCAGGGTCAATGTGTGTAAGAGTGTGTGTATATGAGGTGTGTGTGTTGTCAGGGTCAATGTGTGTAAGAGTGTGTGTATATGAGGTGTGTCAGGGGTCAATGTGTGTAAGAGTGTGTGTATATGAGGTGTGTGTGTCAGGGTCAATGTGTGTAAGAGTGTGTGTATATGAGGTGTGTGTCAGGGTCAATGTGTGTAAGAGTGTGTGTATATGAGGTGTGTGTGTGTCAGGGTCAATGTGTGTAAGAGTGTGTGTATATGAGGTGTGTGTCAGGGTCAATGTGTGTAAGAGTGTGTGTATATGAGGTGTGTGTCAGGGTCAATGTGTGTAAGAGTGTGTGTATATGAGGTGTGTGTCAGGGGTCAATGTGTGTAAGAGTGTGTGTATATGAGCTGTGTGTCAGGGTCAATGTGTGTAAGAGTGTGTGTATATGAGGTGTGTGTCAGGGTCAATGTGTGTAAGAGTGTGTGTATATGAGGTGTGTGTGTCAGGGTCAATGTGTGTAAGAGTGTGTGTATATGAGGTGTGTGTCAGGGTCAATGTGTGTAAGAGTGTGTGTATATGAGGTGTGTTCAGGGTCAATGTGTGTAAGAGTGTGTGTATATGAGGTGTGTGTGTGTCAGGGTCAATGTGTGTAAGAGTGTGTGTATATGAGGGTGTGTGTCAGGGTCAATGTGTGTAAGAGTGTGTGTTATATGAGGTGTGTGTCAGGGTCAATGTGTGTAAGAGTGTGTGTATATGAGGGTGTGTGTCAGGGTCAATGTGTGTAAGAGTGTGTGTATATGAGGTGTGTGTGTCAGGGTCAATGTGTGTAAGAGTGTGTGTATATGAGGTGTGTGTCAGGGTCAATGTGTGTAAGAGTGTGTGTATATGAGAGTGTGTCAGGGTCAATGTGTGTAAGAGTGTGTGTATATGAGGTGTGTGTGTGTCAGGGTCAATGTGTGTAAGAGTGTGTGTATATGAGGTGTGTGTGTCAGGGTCAATGTGTGTAAGAGTGTGTGTATATGAGGTGTGTGTCAGGGTCAATGTGTGTAAGAGTGTGTGTATATGAGGTGTGTGTGTGTCAGGGTCAATGTGTGTAAGAGTGTGTGTATATGAGGTGTGTGTCAGGGTCAATGTGTGTAAGAGTGTGTGTATATGAGGTGTGTGTGTCAGGGTCAATGTGTGTAAGAGTGTGTGTATATGAGGTGTGTGTGTGTCAGGGTCAATGTGTGTAAGAGTGTGTGTATATGAGGTGTGTGTGTCAGGGTCAATGTGTGTAAGAGGTGTGTGTATATGAGGTGTGTCAGGGTCAATGTGTGTAAGAGTGTGTGTATATGAGGTGTGTGTGTCAGGGTCAATGTGTGTAAGAGTGTGTGTATATGAGGTGTGTGTCAGGGTCAATGTGTGTAAGAGTGTGTGTATATGAGGTGTGTGTGTCAGGGTCAATGTGTGTAAGAGTGTGTGTATATGAGGTGTGTGTCAGGGTCAATGTGTGTAAGAGTGTGTGTATATGAGGTGTGTCAGGGTCAATGTGTGTAAGAGTGTGTGTATATGAGGTGTGTCAGGGTCAATGTGTGTAAGAGTGTGTGTATATGAGGTGTGTGTGTCAGGGTCAATGTGTGTAAGAGTGTGTGTATATGAGGTGTGTGTCAGGGTCAATGTGTGTAAGAGTGTGTGTATATGAGGTGTGTGTGTCAGGGTCAATGTGTGTAAGAGTGTGTGTATATGAGGTGTGTGTCAGGGTCAATGTGTAGAGTGTTAGAGGTGTCAGGGTCAATGTGTGTAAGAGTGTGTGTATATGAGGTGTGTGTGTGTCAGGGTCAATGTGTGTAAGAGTGTGTGTATATGAGGTGTGTGTCAGGGTCAATGTGTGTAAGAGTGTGTGTATATGAGGTGTGTCAGGGTCAATGTGTGTAAGAGTGTGTTGTATATGAGGTGTGTGTCAGGGTCAATGTGTGTAAGAGTGTGTGTATATGAGGTGTGTGTGTGTCAGGGTCAATGTGTGTAAGAGTGTGTGTATATGAGGTGTGTGTGTCAGGGTCAATGTGTGTAAGAGTGTGATGTATATGAGGTGTGTGTCAGGGTCAATGTGTGTAAGAGTGTGTGTATATGAGGTGTGTGTGTGTCAGGGTCAATGTGTGTAAGAGTGTGTGTATATGAGGTGTGTGTCAGGGTCAATGTGTGTAAGAGTGTGTGTATATGAGGTGTGTGTCAGGGTCAATGTGTGTAAGAGTGTGTGTATATGAGGTGTGTGTCAGGGTCAATGTGTGTAAGAGTGTGTGTATATGAGGTGTGTGGTCAGGGTCAATGTGTGTAAGAGTGTGTGTATATGAGGGTGTGTGTGTCAGGGTCAATGTGTGTAAGAGTGTGTGTATATGAGGTGTGTGTCAGGGTCAATGTGTGTAAGAGTGTGTGTATATGAGGTGTGTGTGTGTCAGGGTCAATGTGTGTAAGAGTGTGTGTATATGAGGTGTGTGTCAGGGTCAATGTGTGTAAGAGTGTGTGTATATGAGGTGTGTGTGTCAGGGTCAATGTGTGTAAGAGTGTGTGTATATGAGGTGTGTGTCAGGGTCAATGTGTGTAAGAGTGTGTGTATATGAGGTGTGTCAGGGGTCAATGTGTGTAAGAGTGTGTGTATATGAGGGTGTGTCAGGGGTCAATGTGTGTAAGAGTGTGTGTATATGAGGTGGTGTGTCAGGGTCAATGTGTGTAAGAGTGTGTGTATATGAGGTGTGTGTGTGTCAGGGTCAATGTGTGTAAGAGTGTGTGTATATGAGGTGTGTGTCAGGGTCAATGTGTGTAAGAGTGTGTGTATATGAGGTTGTGTGTGTCAGGGTCAATGTGTGTAAGAGTGTGTGTATATGAGGTGTGTGTCAGGGTCAATGTGTGTAAGAGTGTATGTATATGAGGTGTGTGTGTGTCAGGGTCAATGTGTGTAAGAGTGTGTGTATATGAGGTGTGTGTCAGGGGTCAATGTGTGTAAGAGTGTGTGTATATGAGGTGTGTGTGTCAGGGTCAATGTGTGTAAGAGTGTGTGTATATGAGGTGTGTGTCAGGGTCAATGTGTGTAAGAGTGTGTGTATATGAGGTGTGTGTGTCAGGGTCAATGTGTGTAAGAGTGTGTGTATATGAGGTGTGTGTGTCAGGGTCAATGTGTGTAAGAGTGTGTGTATATGAGGGTGTGTGTCAGGGTCAATGTGTGTAAGAGTGTGTGTATATGAGGTGTGTGTCAGGGTCAATGTGTGTAAGAGTGTGTGTATATGAGGTGTGTGTCAGGGTCAATGTGTGTAAGAGTGTGTGTATATGAGGTGTGTGTGTCAGGGTCAATGTGTGTAAGAGTGTGTGTATATGAGGTGTGGTGTGTGTCAGGGTCAATGTGTGTAAGAGTGTGTGTATATGAGGTGTGTGTCAGGGTCAATGTGTGTAAGAGTGTGTGTATATGAGGTGTGGTCAGGGTCAATGTGTGTAAGAGTGTGTGTATATGAGGTGTGTGTCAGGGTCAATGTGTGTAAGAGTGTGTGTATATGAGGTGTGTGTGTGTCAGGGTCAATGTGTGTAAGAGTGTGTGTATATGAGGTGTGTGTGTGTCAGGGTCAATGTGTGTAAGAGTGTGTGTATATGAGGTGTGTCAGGGTCAATGTGTGTAAGAGTGTGTGTATATGAGGTGTGTGTGTGTCAGGGTCAATGTGTGTAAGAGTGTGTGTATATGAGGTGTGTGTCAGGGTCAATGTGTGTAAGAGTGTATGTATATGAGGTGTGTGTGTGTCAGGGTCAATGTGTGTAAGAGTGTTGTGTATATGAGGTGTGTGTCAGGGTCAATGTGTGTAAGAGTGTGTGTATATGAGGTGTGTGTCAGGGTCAATGTGTGTAAGAGTGTGTGTATATGAGGTGTGTGTCAGGGTCAATGTGTGTAAGAGTGTGTGTATATGAGGTGTGTGTCAGGGTCAATGTGTGTAAGAGTGTGTGTATATGAGGTGTGTGTCAGGGTCAATGTGTGTAAGAGTGTGTGTATATGAGGTGTGTGTGTCAGGGTCAATGTGTGTAAGAGTGTGTGTATATGAGGTGTGTGTGTGTCAGGGTCAATGTGTGTAAGAGTGTGTGTATATGAGGTGTGTGTCAGGGTCAATGTGTGTAAGAGTGTGTGTATATTGAGGTGTGTGTGTCAGGGTCAATGTGTGTAAGAGTGTGTGTATATGAGGTGTGTGTCAGGGTCAATGTGTGTAAGAGTGTATGTATATGAGGTGTGTGTGTGTCAGGGTCAATGTGTGTAAGAGTGTGTGTATATGAGGTGTGTGTGTGTCAGGGTCAATGTGTGTAAGAGTGTGTGTATATGAGGTGTGTGTCAGGGTCAATGTGTGTAAGAGTGTGTGTATATGAGGTGTGTGTGTGTCAGGGTCAATGTGTGTAAGAGTGTGTGTATATGAGGTGTGTGTCAGGGTCAATGTGTGTAAGAGTGTGTGTATATGAGGTGTGTGTGTGTCAGGGTCAATGTGTGTAAGAGTGTGTGTATATGAGGTGTGTGTGTCAGGGTCAATGTGTGTAAGAGTGTGTGTATATGAGGTGTGTGTGTCAGGGTCAATGTGTGTAAGAGTGTGTGTATATGAGGTGTGTGTGTCAGGGTCAATGTGTGTAAGAGTGTGTGTATATGAGGTGTGTGTCAGGGTCAATGTGTGTAAGAGTGTGTGTATATGAGGTGTGTGTGTGTCAGGGTCAATGTGTGTAAGAGTGTGTGTATATGAGGTGTGTGTGTGACAGGGTCAATGTGTGTAAGAGTGTGTGTATATGAGGTGTGTGTCAGGGTCAATGTGTGTAAGAGTGTGTGTATATGAGGTGTGTGTCAGGGTCAATGTGTGTAAGAGTGTGTGTATATGAGGTGTGTGTGTGTCAGGGTCAATGTGTGTAAGAGTGTGTGTATATGAGGTGTGTGTCAGGGTCAATGTGTGTAAGAGTGTGTGTATATGAGGTGTGTGTCAGGGTCAATGTGTGTAAGAGTGTGTGTATATGAGGTGTGTGTGTGTCAGGGTCAATGTGTGTAAGAGTGTGTGTATATGAGGTGTGTGTGTGTCAGGGTCAATGTGTGTAAGAGTGTGTGTATATGAGGTGTGTGTGTGTCAGGGTCAATGTGTGTAAGAGTGTGTGTATATGAGCGTGTGTGTCAGGGTCAATGTGTGTAAGAGTGTGTGTATATGAGGTGTGTGTGTGTCAGGGTCAATGTGTGTAAGAGTGTGTGTATATGAGGTGTGTGTGTGTCAGGGTCAATGTGTGTAAGAGTGTGTGTATATGAGGTGTGTGTCAGGGTCAATGTGTGTAAGAGTGTGTGTATATGAGGTGTGTGTCAGGGTCAATGTGTGTAAGAGTGTGTGTATATGAGGTGTGTGTCAGGGTCAATGTGTGTAAGAGTGTGTGTATATGAGGGTGTGTGTCAGGGTCAATGTGTGTAAGAGTGTGTGTATATGAGGTGTGTGTCAGGGTCAATGTGTGTAAGAGTGTGTGTATATGAGGTGTGTGTGTGTCAGGGTCAATGTGTGTAAGAGTGTGTGTATATGAGGTGTGTGTGTCAGGGTCAATGTGTGTAAGAGTGTGTGTATATGAGGTGTGTGTCAGGGTCAATGTGTGTAAGAGTGTGTGTATATGAGGTGTGTGTGTGTCAGGGTCAATGTGTGTAAGAGTGTGTGTATATGAGGTGTGTGTGTGTCAGGGTCAATGTGTGTAAGAGTGTGTGTATATGAGGTGTGTGTGTGTCAGGGTCAATGTGTGTAAGAGTGTGTGTATATGAGGTGTGTGTCAGGGTCAATGTGTGTAAGAGTGTGTGTATGTGAGGTGTGTGTCAGGGTCAATGTGTGTAAGAGTGTGTGTATATGAAGGTGTGTCAGGGTCAATGTGTGTAAGAGTGTGTGTATATGAGGTGTGTGTGTCAGGGTCAATGTGTGTAAGAGTGTGTGTATATGAGGTGTGTGTCAGGGTCAATGTGTGTAAGAGTGTGTGTATATGAGGTGTGTGTGTGTCAGGGTCAATGTGTGTAAGAGTGTGTTGTATATGAGGTGTGTGTGTGTCAGGGTCAATGTGTGTAAGAGTGTGTGTATATGAGGTGTGTGTGTCAGGGTCAATGTGTGTAAGAGTGTGTGTATATGAGGTGTGTGTGTGTCAGGGTCAATGTGTGTAAGAGTGTGTGTATATGAGG
Organism: Hypanus sabinus; assembly: GCF_030144855.1. Classification (NCBI taxonomy): domain Eukaryota; kingdom Metazoa; phylum Chordata; class Chondrichthyes; order Myliobatiformes; family Dasyatidae; genus Hypanus; species Hypanus sabinus. The sequence goes on from NC_082731.1 coordinate 46,971,988, forward strand.
TGTGTGTGTCAGGGTCAATGTGTGTAAGAGTGTGTGTATATGAGGTGTGTGTCAGGGTCAATGTGTGTAAGAGTGTGTGTATATGAGGTGTGTGTGTGTCAGGGTCAATGTGTGTAAGAGTGTGTGTATATGAGGTGTGTGTGTGTCAGGGTCAATGTGTGTAAGAGTGTGTGTATATGAGGTGTGTGTGTGTCAGGGTCAATGTGTGTAAGAGTGTGTGTATATGAGGTGTGTGTCAGGGTCAATGTGTGTAAGAGTGTGTGTATATGAGGTGTGTGTGTGTCAGGGTCAATGTGTGTAAGAGTGTGTGTATATGAGGTGTGTGTGTGTCAGGGTCAATGTGTGTAAGAGTGTGTGTATATGAGGTGTGTGTCAGGGTCAATGTGTGTAAGAGTGTGTGTATATGAGGTGTGTGTGTCAGGGTCAATGTGTGTAAGAGTGTGTGTATATGAGGTGTGTGTGTGTCAGGGTCAATGTGTGTAAGAGTGTGTGTATATGAGGTGTGTGTGTGTCAGGGTCAATGTGTGTAAGAGTGTGTGTATATGAGGTGTGTGTCAGGGTCAATGTGTGTAAGAGTGTGTGTATATGAGGTGTGTGTGTGTCAGGGGTCAATGTGTGTAAGAGTGTGTGTATATGAGGTGTGTGTGTCAGGGTCAATGTGTGTAAGAGTGTGTGTATATGAGGTGTGTGTCAGGGTCAATGTGTGTAAGAGTGTGTGTATATGAGGTGTGTGTCAGGGTCAATGTGTGTAAGAGTGTGTGTATATGAGGTGTGTGTGTGTCAGGGTCAATGTGTGTAAGAGTGTGTGTATATGAGGTGTGTGTGTGTCAGGGTCAATGTGTGTAAGAGTGTGTGTATATGAGGTGTGTGTCAGGGTCAATGTGTGTAAGAGTGTGTGTATATGAGGTGTGTGTGTCAGGGTCAATGTGTGTAAGAGTGTGTGTATATGAGGTGTGTGTGTGTCAGGGTCAATGTGTGTAAGAGTGTGTGTATATGAGGTGTGTGTGTCAGGGTCAATGTGTGTAAGAGTGTGTGTATATGAGGTGTGTCAGGGTCAATGTGTGTAAGAGTGTGTGTATATGAGGTGTGTGTGTGTCAGGGTCAATGTGTGTAAGAGTGTGTGTATATGAGGTGTGTGTGTGTCAGGGTCAATGTGTGTAAGAGTGTGTGTATATGAGGTGTGTGTGTCAGGGTCAATGTGTGTAAGAGTGTGTGTATATGAGGTGTGTGTGTGTCAGGGTCAATGTGTGTAAGAGTGTGTGTATATGAGGTGTGTGTGTGTCAGGGTCAATGTGTGTAAGAGTGTGTGTATATGAGGTGTGTGTCAGGGTCAATGTGTGTAAGAGTGTGTGTATATGAGGTGTGTGTCAGGGTCAATGTGTGTAAGAGTGTGTGTATATGAGGTGTGTGTCAGGGTCAATGTGTGTAAGAGTGTGTGTATATGAGGTGTGTGTGTGTCAGGGTCAATGTGTGTAAGAGTGTGTGTATATGAGGTGTGTGTGTCAGGGTCAATGTGTGTAAGAGTGTGTGTATATGAGGTGTGTGTGTGTCAGGGTCAATGTGTGTAAGAGTGTGTGTATATGAGGTGTGTGTGTGTCAGGGTCAATGTGTGTAAGAGTGTGTGTATATGAGGTGTGTGTCAGGGTCAATGTGTGTAAGAGTGTGTGTATATGAGGTGTGTGTCAGGGTCAATGTGTGTAAGAGTGTGTGTATATGAGGTGTGTGTGTGTCAGGGTCAATGTGTGTAAGAGTGTGTGTATATGAGGTGTGTGTGTGTCAGGGTCAATGTGTGTAAGAGTGTGTGTATATGAGGTGTGTGTGTGTCAGGGTCAATGTGTGTAAGAGTGTGTGTATATGAGGTGTGTGTGTCAGGGTCAATGTGTGTAAGAGTGTGTGTATATGAGGTGTGTGTGTGTCAGGGTCAATGTGTGTAAGAGTGTGTGTATATGAGGTGTGTGTGTGTCAGGGTCAATGTGTGTAAGAGTGTGTGTATATGAGGTGTGTGTGTCAGGGTCAATGTGTGTAAGAGTGTGTGTATATGAGGTGTGTGTCAGGGTCAATGTGTGTAAGAGTGTGTGTATATGAGGTGTGTGTGTCAGGGTCAATGTGTGTAAGAGTGTGTGTATATGAGGTGTGTGTGTCAGGGTCAATGTGTGTAAGAGTGTGTGTATATTGAGGTGTGTGTCAGGGTCAATGTGTGTAAGAGTGTGTGTATATGAGGTGTGTGTGTGTCAGGGTCAATGTGTGTAAGAGTGTGTGTATATGAGGTGTGTGTCAGGGTCAATGTGTGTAAGAGTGTGTGTATATGAGGTGTGTGTCAGGGTCAATGTGTGTAAGAGTGTGTGTATATGAGGTGTGTGTGTGTCAGGGTCAATGTGTGTAAGAGTGTGTGTATATGAGGTGTGTGTGTGTCAGGGTCAATGTGTGTAAGAGTGTGTGTATATGAGGTGTGTGTGTGTCAGGGTCAATGTGTGTAAGAGTGTGTGTATATGAGGTGTGTGTCAGGGTCAATGTGTGTAAGAGTGTGTGTATATGAGGTGTGTGTCAGGGTCAATGTGTGTAAGAGTGTGTGTATATGAGGTGTGTGTCAGGGTCAATGTGTGTAAGAGTGTGTGTATATGAGTGTGTGTGTCAGGGTCAATGTGTGTAAGAGTGTGTGTATATGAGGTGTGTGTCAGGGTCAATGTGTGTAAGAGTGTGTGTATATGAGGTGTGTGTGTGTCAGGGTCAATGTGTGTAAGAGTGTGTGTATATGAGGTGTGTGTGTGTCAGGGTCAATGTGTGTAAGAGTGTGTGTATATGAGGTGTGTGTCAGGGTCAATGTGTGTAAGAGTGTGTGTATATGAGGTGTGTGTGTGTCAGGGTCAATGTGTGTAAGAGTGTGTGTATATGAGGTGTGTGTGTCAGGGTCAATGTGTGTAAGAGTGTGTGTATATGAGGTGTGTGTCAGGGTCAATGTGTGTAAGAGTGTGTGTATATGAGGTGTGTGTCAGGGTCAATGTGTGTAAGAGTGTGTGTATATGAGGTGTGTGTGTGTCAGGGTCAATGTGTGTAAGAGTGTGTGTATATGAGGTGTGTGTGTGTCAGGGTCAATGTGTGTAAGAGTGTGTGTATATGAGGTGTGTGTCAGGGTCAATGTGTGTAAGAGTGTGTGTATATGAGGTGTTGTGTGTGTCAGGGTCAATGTGTGTAAGAGTGTGTGTATATGAGGTGTGTGTGTGTCAGGGTCAATGTGTGTAAGAGTGTGTGTATATGAGGTGTGTGTCAGGGTCAATGTGTGTAAGAGTGTGTGTATATGAGGTGTGTGTCAGGGTCAATGTGTGTAAGAGTGTGTGTATATGAGGTGTGTGTGTGTCAGGGTCAATGTGTGTAAGAGTGTGTGTATATGAGGTGTGTGTGTGTCAGGGTCAATGTGTGTAAGAGTGTGTGTATATGAGGTGGTGTGTGTCAGGGTCAATGTGTGTAAGAGTGTGTGTATATGAGGTGTGTGTGTGTCAGGGTCAATGTGTGTAAGAGTGTGTGTATATGAGGTGTGTGTGTCAGGGTCAATGTGTGTAAGAGTGTGTGTATATGAGGTGTGTGTCAGGGTCAATGTGTGTAAGAGTGTGTGTATATGAGGTGTGTGTCAGGGTCAATGTGTGTAAGAGTGTGTGTATATGAGGTGTGTGTGTCAGGGTCAATGTGTGTAAGAGTGTGTGTATATGAGGTGTGTGTGTGTCAGGGTCAATGTGTGTAAGAGTGTGTGTATATGAGGTGTGTGTCAGGGTCAATGTGTGTAAGAGTGTGTGTATATGAGGGTGTGTGTCAGGGTCAATGTGTGTAAGAGTGTGTGTATATGAGGTGTGTGTGTGTCAGGGTCAATGTGTGTAAGAGTGTGTGTATATGAGGTGTTGTGTCAGGGCTCAATGTGTGTAAGAGTGTGTGTATATGAGGTGTTGTCAGGGTCAATGTGTGTAAGAGTGTGTGTATATGAGGTGTGTGTGTGTCAGGGTCAATGTGTGTAAGAGTGTGTGTATATGAGGTGTTGTGTGTGTCAGGGTCAATGTGTGTAAGAGTGTGTGTATATGAGGTGTGTGTGTGTCAGGGTCAATGTGTGTAAGAGTGTGTGTATATGAGGTGTGTGTGTGTCAGGGTCAATGTGTGTAAGAGTGTGTGTATATGAGGTGTGTGTGTGTCAGGGTCAATGTGTGTAAGAGTGTGTGTATATGAGGTGTTGTGTCAGGGTCAATGTGTGTAAGAGTGTGTGTATATGAGGTGTGTGTCAGGGGTCAATGTGTGTAAGAGTGTGTGTATATG